>NW_014040243.1:11507-13181 GCF_001186125.1 Sphaeroforma arctica JP610 | reverse complement strand
ATATATATACGCATGCTAGTGTGCTATGATCAGATACATACCTGGCAAGTTGGCCCACAGAATCCACGTTCCTTACAAGGGCATACAAACTGAACAGGAGCTGCGCACGCAACACATTGGTGTTGAGTTGCGTTCATACTTGGAAAGTATCATGCGAGTGTAGTGTGCGATCTCGCAGAATGCTGTTCTATTTTTTAATTGTAGAGGTCTTGTTACTAATGAGGACTTTCACGTCACGTGGGTGATTATATTGCAATACACCATGTCAAAATTCCATTGTGATTTGGCTAGTAGTGGCGACGGAGTTCACCTTGTACGAGAGCGAAACCTTTTTAATAGTGGGGGTTTATTTTGGTTCCACGGAATAGAATATGTACGCAGCGCCTATGTTAATACATAAGAGTAAAGGTTATATTGTCGACTCTCTTTAGTCGTAATTGCGCAGAGGTGGACGCCGAAATTCCGAATCCAACTCACTCCACTTGAGACAACGCAGCAGTGATTGTCAGTAGTGAACTGAATTCTGTCAGCTCGAGCTTTGATGAATGATGAGAGAACTGTGAAAACATAGTCGTGTTGGTTGACTTGTGGTTGTGAATGTGTTCAGAGTGAGAGTAGACTTTAGTGATCACTGATCACACCACTCATTAAACCAAGGACCACTCTGATTGGTCCTCCGCAGTTCCGGAGCATTATGTAGCACACCAGTGACCCCCCACTCCCAGTGAGTCATTGGCCAGTGGCCACTGACCAGTCACAGACTCGCAGAATGGCATGTCCCTATGGGGAGACTCCTGGACCTCGGACCTCAGCAAGTACTACATACGGTATTTAAATGTCATACTTATTAGTACTACAAACTCTTCAGTATTTAAATACGTAAATACCTCAAAACTTCTGTGAAGTAGACTTCAGGTCCAGGACCAAACTTGAAACTTCACCTCTTCTGTGAGAGCGTGAATGGTACTGCGAATAAACGTTAACCTTTTATAAACAATGGTTCAACGTATGTATGTATGACGTTTTGAGCTTAGCGGTGTTGATTGGCTGAGAGTTTATGTTAATAGTTTTATAACTAATTTATTTCAAAACAAGTTGTGACGTGAAGTTGTGACCCGAAATTGTATTTTTAGAAACAGCCCGCGTGTATGTCCGAAGGTGATTTGATTGGCCAATAGATCGGCTACTATCGCACGCTTGCAACTTGAAGTTTGAATATGGTATCGGCTGTTTACAGTTTTAGTATAAATAAGCAAGGATATGCTAGTTATTCGGTCCCATACGGGGGTGTTTCGTCTGGGAGATAAAGTGAAGTTAGCCATATTTAAATAGTTAACCGTATCATCGAACGCGAGTCGTTGAAATACAAATAGTTATACATTGCTGTTAGTAGCGCCAGTATTTGCTCAAGATGAAGTACGTTTTAGTGTCCGGTGGAGTGATCAGTGGTATTGGAAAGGGTATCTGCGCCAGTAGTACTGGATTCCTGTTGAAGGCTGCGGGCCACCGTGTCACTTCCATCAAGATTGACCCATACCTCAACATCGATGCAGGTAGGTCACTCAATCAGGCGTTTTATTCAATCCTTACTAGCATATGTCTACACTTTTTAGAATTGATTATTTGTAACTGTGATTTCTATTATATCAGGTATATATATATATATATCTATTA
>NW_014040243.1:0-9434 GCF_001186125.1 Sphaeroforma arctica JP610 | reverse complement strand
TATATATATATANNACTNTAGTTATATATACTTATTCTATATATATGTATATATATATCATATATATATATATTATATATATGTATATATATATATAAATATGTATTTATATATATATAGATTCATCCATATATATATATATGTATATATATACATATATATATATATATTCCTGCATATATTTTCCTGTATATATATTCTTGTTTATATTTTCCTCCATATATATTTCTGAATATATATATATATATTTATGAATATAAATGACTTTTTCGTTTCGTGTTCGAAAGCTGTTTTGTTTGCCCGTCTATTAGTTTATGTATTCGTTTGCATTTTTGTGAAACGTGTATAGATATTACAATCGGGAAAATTGCTGTGGGTGTGTATGTGTATATTTTGGTTCTTGTGATAAATCAAGTACATTACTAAATTCCGGATGCCTTCTTACAAGCCAACTCATGTACTGTTTAGAGAAGAAGAAATTATTGAGTGAATTTCTGGGCACCAAGTGATTACACACGCTCTATCCCATGAATCAGTACACCAACACACATTTTTTCATACCTAAAGAACAATGTTTGCATACACATACACACAGCCCTTGACTGTCGTGTGGGAACACATTCGTCTGCTAACGCGGGTGTTCATACGCAAGCGTCTGTCTTTCATGAAAACCTCGTACCGACATATACAAGCGGGCCTTTTCTTGTTGTTTTCTGTGCGCGTAAACACTAACATTGATGTGACATAATCGTGGCTTGAGCATACATTTACAGTTATGCGTTCGTCATGTCGACCCTACACTGTATGTATATGTGTATACATGCTCGTTAATGTACACTTATTGGACGAGTCGGATACAGCCTCTTTATCAATGGCTGTGTTACCAAGGAGACATGCACCAATGGTGTATTCCGATGACTGCGACTGATCTTCTCTGTGGTTATATTTGTAAGGCTATGTATGCGTGTGATTCAAGAAAATAATGTCTATATGTGAACACGCATCTGTGCCTGCGTAAAACCCGATGTTCAGTAGTTGGTATATTCTGACTGGCTATTGAATACACATCCTCATACAACAGGCACCTTCTCGCCGTACGAGCACGGAGAATGCTATGTCCTCGACGATGGAGGTGAAGTCGACCTTGACCTTGGCAACTACGAGCGTTTCCTAGACATTACACTCACGCAGGACAACAACATCACCACGGGCAAGGTGTACCGAAGTGTCATTGAGAAGGAGCGCAAGGGCGACTATCTGGGCAAGACAGTACAGGTGGTGCCACATGTGACCAATGAGATCCAGGCCTGGATCGAGCGCGTCGCTCGCATGCCTGTGGATGAATCCGGGCTGGAACCGGAAGTATGTTTGTGTGTTAGATGAAATGGGTTTGTATGCGTATACGTCAACCGTGTCGTGTATATGAGAGCATGTGCTTTGCGCCTATGTCTGTGTGTGTAAGCGGGCAGGTATGTATACGTCTGTATTGGCGTTGTATGGTCCGCCGAATGGTACTTCCGTTCATACGCCTGTGGACTATCATTGGGCGTACTCGCTTATGGTTATCTCCAACCCATGTCTGTAGTCAGAAGTATCCCTGCCCTTTGGTGCGTATGTGAGCTTCGTTACGGAACATACAAGTGTAACCTGAGATGGGCTTGTGAAGCCCCCGAATGCTCGTACATGTTAGTGTGAATGTACGCCCGTTCACACCTTTCGCATGACTTGTACTCGTATAGGTGTGTGTCATTGAGCTCGGTGGAACTATGGGGGACATTGAGAGTGCACCCTTCGCCGAGGCCATGAACGCGTTCAAACTGCGCGTGGGATCTGAGAACTTTATGCTGGTGCACGTGAGTCTGGTACCGGTCATCGCTACCACAGGTGAGATCCACGAAGGTTATGGTTTACTGAGCTAAATACTCTGTTTTATGAACAGGTATTTGGGTGAACTATTGTCGCTTTTGTATATGCTGTAGTAGGTCCTTGCTCTCCAATTCTAGACGAGTGTGTATTCCTTGTTGTTCGGAGTATAAGTGAACATCAGTTTCTTGTTAGTCTAAATTGATATCAAGCTGCTGCCTGCTAATTGCTTGGTCGTCTCTGTTTCATTTCACAATCTTGTTTCTGTTGTGTCGATCACTACTTGTCAGAATAAATATATATATATTTAATATATTTTCTAGTAGTTTACTATTAACGACTTTCCTACTCTTGTCCACAAAAGGCGAGTCCAAGACAAAACCCACCCAGCACTCTGTCCGTGAGCTGCGTAGCCTGGGCATGTTCCCAGATGTCATTGTGTGTCGCAGTACTGTGCCGTTGCAACAGGAGGTGCTTGCGAAGGTGTCGCAATTCTGCCACGTGGAGGAGAAGAGCGTACTCAACTTGCACGACTGCAAGTCTGTGTGGGAGGTGCCCTTGCTGATGGAGAAGCAGAATATGTTGAAGGTATGGGACACTCGTTCATGCATGTACATACTACGTTGTCGGTAGGTATCTGCACACAAGCAAACAAGTACACACTTTACCTATTTGTGGGAGTTATTGATACGTGCATAGACCCATAATATATGTATTCTCTATAGCGCACCTGTAGTACACTTCTCTGTGAATCTATTGACATTCCCCTACAAAACCTTTGCCTTACTTTACATTGTATGCGAGCGGAGTATCCCATTAAGCTTCGCCACACCAACATACCACACTCACGCAGGCTTGCCCCATACTACCACCCTCCTTATCCTCCCAGGTGCTAGGTGAGAGACTCAACCTGCCCAAGTGTCTTAAAGAACGCGCCCTGAACTCGTCTCTCGGTGTTAAGTGGATGTCTATGGTTAGCCGCCTGACCCGCGTGCGGGAAGAGATTGAGATTGTGGTGGTGGGTAAGTACACCGGTCTCAGCGATACCTACCTGTCCATTACCAAAGCCCTGCAACACGCTTCGCTGTTCTGTGAGCGCAAGTTGGAGCTGAAGTGGATTGAGGCCGAGCATCTGGAGAGGAAGACGCTGTCGACCCAGCCGGTACAGTACCACGACGCTTGGTCTAAGCTCTGTGGCGCAAGGTGTGTGGTGTGATGGGTGTGTTTGTAGTTATATACATACGGATGTGGTGTGATGGGTGTGTTTATAGTTATATATACGCATGTGATGTGTTGGGTGTGTTTATAGTTCTACTTACGTACGTGATGTATTGGGTGTGTTTGTAGTTATATGTACGTAAGTGATGTATTGCAATAGTACTGATGCACACGTCGGTATGTGCACGGATTGGTCGGTCCGCTAGACAGGTAAAGGATTCTTTCTTTCCTATCTTGTCACGCCAACAATACTTATTATCAGCCTGTCACGGAAAATCATATCTACACTCGGACTATGTATGGGCGTACCAATAGGGCCACGCGGACGTGTGATTGCTTATATAGATACATGTGCGTATCCGCCTATTCATCAGTTAGGTAGGTACCGAAATTTACCTACCATGTGGTCATTTAACCGTTGCCCTTTTTCTCCATATCCATTCAGCGGAATCTTAGTGCCTGGTGGCTTTGGCCATCGCGGCACCGAGGGTAAGATCCACGCCGCTCAATGGGCGCGCGAGAACAAGATACCATATTTGGGCATCTGTCTTGGTATGCAGCTGGCCGTGATTGAATTCGCCCGCAATGTGATGGGCATGGAGGACGCCAACTCAACAGAGTTCAACGAAGCTACAGCAAACCCTGTGGTGATGTTCATGCCTGAAGGGTCTAAGACACATCTCGGCGGCACCATGAGACTTGGCCAGAGAAAGACGCTCTTCCATAACAGGGACTCTACATCTTGTATGTGTGTGGTTTGGTGTTGGGGTGTTGGTGCTTGATTTGTGTGGTTTGGTGTTGGGGTGTTGGTGCTTAATTGTGTGGTTTGGTGTGGGGGTGTTGGTGCTTGAGGTGTGTGGTTTGGTGTGGGGGTGTTGGTGCTTGAGGTGTGTGGCTTGGTGTGGGGGTGTTGGTGCTTGAGGTGTGTGGTTTGGTGTTGGTGCTTGATGTGTGTGGGTTGGTGTGGGGGTGTTGTGCTTGATGTGTGAGCTTAGTTGTCGGCTGATATTCGCTACTAGGTTTTATTCAGCGCTGTGCCGAGTGCGACGTGAGCACACGGGTGCCAAGGTCGTATGTACGCATACAAGCAAACTCTTCTCGCCTGTATATCAAACTCTTCTCCGCCTGTATATACCTCGAACAAGCTTAGCGATTATCCAGCCGCAAACAGCAAGCGGATACACCCTAAAACCCTAAACCCTAGAAGTCCCTCACTCATCCCCACGCTCTACACACCCGCAGTCAAGTTATACGGCGGACAAGACTTTGTACTGGAACGTCACCGCCACCGTTACGAAGTGAACCCGGAGTTTGTGGACCAATTAGAAGCTGCCGGCCTGCTCTTTGTAGGTAGAGACGAGACCGGAGAGCGTATGGAGATCACCGAGCTGACCCGTGAATCACACCCCTTCATGATGGGTGTGCAGTACCACCCAGAATACCTCAGCCGACCTGTACGACCCAGCCCTGTGTTCATTGGCTTCATCCTGGCTGGTACGTAGTGTGTGCTTGAGGTACATGCTGGCTACACGTGTCTTTATGCTTTAGGTAGTTTTATGAGGTGTATGTGTTCTTCATCCTTGCCTGACTGAATTGTTGTATGTGTGTTGGCGTGTGGTGTGGTTGGAGAGGGGGTCGGTCGCATGCTCTCCGAACACGTGATGCTGTGTCCATAGACCCCATACGCACTGCGCGTGGTCTCTTTGAGATCAATGCATGTTTGTATCTGGCTTGGCTTTGCAGAGTGCATAAGTCCTCGATATCTGGACTTGGTGCAGCCACGTGTTCACTAGCTTAGTCATTGCCTGTGTGTATTGTTATTCAGGTATATTTGCATCTGGCTTGGCTTTGCAGAGTGCATATGTCCTCGATATCTGGACTTGGTGCAGCCACGTGTTCACTAGCTTAGTCATTGCCTGTGTGTAATGTTATTCAGGTGTATTAGGTGTACTGGCTGGTATATATCATATTGTATTGGGGTTTGACTTAGCCCTGTGTTTGCGGTAGTGGAGGGTTGTGTGTGCACGCATGTGCTGGTGGTTGTTGTATCATCCATGTGCATTGGATGTAGTGTTAACTCGTGTTGTGATTCCGCTGCGTGAGACATCCATCATTGTTCCATGCCCAATCGCTGAACACAGTGAAATAGTATACATCATCAGTGGTGTGGCACTTACGTCCACTCTTATTGCGTAGGCTTGCAATATTGCTTGCCAAGTGAACTATTGCTGATGGTTTTACCTTCTCTTTCTGCAGCCATGGGCGATGCGAAACTGAGCGAATACCTCGACAACCAGGCAGGTAGCATACACAGATACGACAGCCACGAAATAATCAAAGACATGGAAACAGCCGATGTATAAAGATGTCCCGTGCCCTCTGTACGATCCGGTCCTGAGGACCTAATTTAGAAATTGAGGTGGATGTGCCTTTGATTGTGTGTATATTTGAAATAAATATAGGTGTCCACCAAAGTTAAAAGATTATGAATCCTGACCGTAGATTTGAACCAAGGTAGTGTACACCTATTTTAGCACGATGCGCAATAATATACATGCTTTCGATGTAGGTGGTTTTAGTAAGTGACTTGCAAATGAAGCGGCATATTCATAGATGAATGGTGATGTGTGGTGCATACCGTCCATGAAGTGATTGAATCGTCGTATTAAACGCGTGCACATGTATCTACACACTTGTATAGTCTATTTCCAGGGTTATCTGCGTGTGCATGAGCATCCGCTAAAAAGTAACAGCTGCGCCTGGCCATATGTTCTAGTACGTGTATTATAATACGTGACTATGCTTACTTGCGTCTACGACGACGGTCTCGGATCTCTCTATCGGCAACAGTAACAAGACATTATCAAGACCTGAAACGGACCTGGAAAACAAAAGTGGACAGGAATCTCAGCATCTGACCTCCATGCCCAATTAGTGGTGCATGATTACTTCTACTGTCCCACTTCACCACGATAGGACATTCTCAGACGAGTCTAATCACTACGATAGGACGTTCTCAGGCGAGTCTAATCACACGACAGGACGTTCTCAGACGAGTCTAATCACACGACAGGACGTTCTCAGACGAGTCTAATCACACGATAGGACGTTCTCAGACGAGTCTAATCACAAGATATGACGTTCTCAGACGAGTCTATTCACACGATAGGATGTTATCAGACGAGTCTAATCACAAGATATGACGTTCTCAGACGAGTCTATTCACACGATAGGATGTTATCAGACGAGTCTAATCACAAGATATGACGTTCTCAGACGAGTCTATTCACACGATAGGATGTTATCAGACGAGTCTAATCACAAGATATGACGTTCTCAGACGAGTCTATTCACACGATAGGATGTTATCAGACGAGTCTGAGTTGGGTCACGTTCCTTGATTCTATGCAATCGATTTAGAACTGGATGAGCGTTGATTGGCCCATAGTCCCTCCACTACCACGTACATAAGAGACATTCACATGCACCGAATCGTGAGTGTTCTTTTGGTACCCATAACGCCCACAACACATCAGACCTATAGCATGGTCAGAAGTGTGGTTCACTCACTCGCGTCCACTAGATGATAATAACCGCCTCACCGGGCTATTGTGGAGGTATGTAATACACAACAGGGAACGTCGCGCTTTCGTGGCCTTGGAAGCTCTAATTGTTCACTGCTCTCATGTTGATACGCACACCCACGCCAACTGTTGGCTTACCATCTGAGGGAACAAGCGCTATACGACCGTCACGCACAGCTCACGGAACGTGTGCTTTCACTGCTGCCGCTGTATCCTTTGTGTTACGGCCTACACAGAGACCGTGTACGTAGCGTGTTCCACTCAGCTCTAGTTGTAACTCCGGACTCGTGTCTTTCGTGTGACTTTCACCGTTCGGCTTTCGGCACTTTCTTGAGTCGGGCTTCCGGTTGGCCACTTGGCATGATGCATAGCCCACTAAAGAGACACATGATGGCATCCTGGCTTGCCGTCTGAAGGTATGCCACGGACTACAAGTTTAGTGTTTACAGAGTATTCAATTTATTAGTGTATCTGAACATAGGAGTTAGGAACTATCCGTCGCAATATAAGATAATTTGGCTGCATTGTATGAAGAACCTTTGGCTTCAAACCAACCGCCGTTCCTTCTAATTGGCATCAAAGTACACCGCTTATCATTGTTTTCTGCACAGATTTGAACAGTCCTCGCCTCCGCTTTTGCCACTTTAAGTTTTAATACAAACGTAGAAACAGTTCTAATCACTTTTTGCCCCCCCTCTCCCCCGCCCGCGCAATACAACAGCAAGCGCGCAAGACTAGATCGCGGCGGATGCACATAGTTTCGTTGAACGATGCACTAGCCATGCAGAAGCCTTATGTTAACTTTATCTGTCACGAGGAAAAAGCCGCTACATGTTACAGGCCCATTATATCATTTCAAACTGACTTGGATTCTCACCACCTAACGGAATTGCAACTTTCACCTATTTACTATACCCTAAGGCACACTCTTCTCAGGATGATAGCCCTTATTTAAATCGTGTGCATTTGCTTCTGTCTCACTGAATCTACGATAGCGAACGTACTAGTTTCAGATTTGAATATGAAACAAAGCAATCGTTTGCTTGTTTAGCGACACATCTCGGACTCAATTGCTTGTGGTTTACTCGGATTCAAATGCTTGTGGTTTAGTGGTTTACAAGACGATCAGGCCAAGGGCGGCATTAGTGTCGTTGGTGTCATTCCGTGTGCCTGAAGAGTCTAGGTTCAATCCGATTCACACAGACACATATCCAGTGTACACAGTGCGGCGCTCCTGATAATCTGGCATCAGCTGTATGTATTTTAGGCGACTTTATATAAAACAACATATTCACATCTACATTTTGATATCAAGTGTATTTATAGAGGCGCCTAAATAAAAGTTAAAAAAAAACGGAATGTATTCCAGAACTTTTTTGTATTTTATAGGTCAGATGCATGTCGATAACATATATATATATGTGTGTATATCATACGCAACAGTGCGCCACGCTCGTCCAACCTATATATTTAGAAACCTGCACATAGCTCTTCAATCGACCTTGTTCTATTGAAAGCAGCGGTTGCCTCGCAGAAACGCAGACCCGTCGCAACGGCTCGCACTCCATTCGTGTAAGTGGCATCGACATAAAAGAATCAACTCAGAATACCTTACTTTCGACAAGCATATATTATTTCACGGGGGCTTGGATTGATTCCAGGAACATGAGTAGCGCCAGTACGGTGTCAGACGGTGTGAAGGGCTGCGATGGCTCGAAAGGTGAGGAGGTAACGGGGCCTTCTAATACTACACCTGATGCAGCACACAGTAGTCCGGGTTCACAAAAGCGACCCACCCCATCCAGCGCAGCTTCTGTTACCTTGGGAGCGCGAGGTAAGACCACCACCAGAGCCTCTGAGAAGGTGAGGGAGATCCTGGAGAAACGCAGAGCGGCCAGAGCTGCGGCTGAGGAGAAGAAGAAACAGGAGGCCACCGCAGAACAGAACACGACGGTTGCCAAGAAACCAGTTGGTAGGGATGCGGGGGGTGATGCCAAAGGGGAGGTAGGCACGGTAGCAGAGCATAAGGAGGGGATTGATGCGTCGAACCAGCCAGATGTCAAGTCGGAAACGAAGGCACAGGCCACGGGCGATAGCCTTGGTGGTGGGACTGATAAGACAGTTGTGAAGGGAGACAAGCAGGAGCAAGGCGAAGTGACCGCACAACTACCCGAACACGCATCGGAGGAACATGAGAGACCCACAACTGTGAAGGACGGTGTAGCTGCCAACAAACCCAGCGAAACCTCTCAGCAAACTACCAGGAAGCACATACAGCACACGGGAGAGACCAATACTGCGCCTGTAGGGGCTGATGGTAGTAAGGAAAAGGGCACAAATGGAAGTACGGAGGTGCAGAACAGGCCCTCTGAGAAAGAGGTGGGGGCTCTCCAGAAGGACGTGGAAGGGGACGTCCTGACTGAGAAGAGTAGCATACAGGACAAACCGACAGACAAAGATACTATCGCAGTGACAACGAATACGCCGACTGAAGACAAGGCCGCACAAGGTAACCATGCCAATACAATGGCGAATCAGACGTATTGTTAAAATAGAATGATGTACGTCGCTCGAGGGACATTTATATATATATATATATATATATATATATATATATATATATATATAGATATAGATATATGTATATATATGTGTGTGTGTGTGTGCGTGTGTGTGCGTGTGGATGGCTGGCTGGCTGGCTGGATGTGTGTATTTATTTATAGTGATATTTAGATATAGAAATATGTATGTATGTATACGTAAATGTAA
>NW_014040244.1:87473-89807 GCF_001186125.1 Sphaeroforma arctica JP610 | reverse complement strand
TATATAGGAAGATATGACAACCGCAGAGATGAATACGTTAGGTATCTACAGCAAACAAGGTCACTTTACAGGGCGTACAGTCGGGGTCAGTCCGCTTCTGGGCTCAAAGGCAGGACATACCATACTTTTGAATATTCTTTGCACTGTGCTGGCATGGCTCTTGCTAACGTCGTATTCGAACTCTCAGGTAAGAGACTATAGTATGTATGCATAAACGTATATGGGGCTTCACAACTTTACGGGCAATAACCCCTATGCATTTAAATATACTTACAGTGTTGGTGTGGCTTTAGCTGGTATCGTAGTATTCGAATTCACAGGTAAGTGATTCTGGTATGTCCACAGAAAGGCACAATTGCACTGCCAGTCCCAGTTGTATTCGAGGTCTCAAATCAAAAAAAAATATATATTATGTTATACTCAACCTTTACTTTGTTTATACTGCTATAGTTCGAGTTTTCTTGTTTACAAACGCTCACTATCATTCGTGGCTTCTACATCATCTTCCCGTGAAACATAGCTTGGTCATGTAATTACAGTATCACTAGCTTGGTCGTTTATTTTGGTGGTTTTGTTTCGCATTTATTCTGCTATTCTTAGTTGAATATATTTACCTCCTGCTTGCATCTGTAGTGCGATTAACTCAGTCTTCATTCTTATCCTCATATTGACATCTACCACTTAGCAACTGACTACTTACTACTTAGCACTATCAGCACTCTCTAGTACAACCGACTATAAGCTGATATCCCGCATTGACTTGTCCATGCCTCTGTAGACTGCCGTGCGACTATCTTTTCCTAGTTCATCTGGCTATAAACGTATTTCCCTCTTCACATGGCACGCAAATAGCTTCAACGGAGCCTCTCTAGCACAACTGACGCATGTACCATCACTCTCGCAATGACCAATCTAGTCGGGAAGCTGTAGTACTCACACGGAACGCAGTCAGGACACAGACAGTGCCGAGAATGTGGTACCGCTAGTTGTTAGCACGTGGGGGTGAGTTTGACTGCCAATATGTACGGGTATAGGAATTTGCATTTCTGCATTTGTTGTACTCTATTAATATCTGCTGCAATGTTTTCACTTATATTTATATTCACCATAAGAATTTCGACGCGTAGATGTATGTACATAGGTATGTGTGTGTCTGTGTCTGTGTGTATATGTGTGTGTCTATGTGTATGTGTGCTCGTGTTTGTCTGTTTATATGTGTATATGTCTGTGTGTGTATGTCCGACTGTGTCTGTATGTCTGCGTCTCTATGCCTGTCTGTCTGTTTGTATGTGTGTCTGTATGTTGTGCGCGTGTCAGTGTGTGACTGTGTATATCTTTGTGTGTCTGTGTGTCTGTGTCTGTCTGTGTTCGTGTGTGTGTTACTGAGTTTGTCTGTGTATTTGTTTGTGTAGATGTTCACGTCTGATTATGTGTCGGTAAGTGCATCTGTGATTATCTGTGTGTTCCACATTTGTGTCTGTGTCTGTGGGTCAGTGTCACTGTGTCTGTCTGTGTAGCTGTATGTGTGTCTGTATCTGTCTGTGTTACTGTGTGTGTGTGTGTGTATCTGCATGTAAAACTACGTGAGTGTCTGTGTCTGTCTGTGTAACTGTGTGTTTGTGTATGTATCTGTCTGTGTTATTGTGTGTCTGTGTCTGCATCTGTATGTATAGCTACGTGTGTGTCTGTATCTGTCTGTGTAGCTGTATTTCTGTGTCTCTGTCTGTCTGTGTAGCTATGTGTGTGTGTGTGTGCCTGTGTACTTTTTTTCCTGAGGTGCAAGTTTGTTTGTTCTAACTCGGTTACATATAGTGCCTGTTCTAATTGTGCATCTGAAGTATAGATGTATATGTCCCTCATCCAGTTGAATTCGATAAAGTGGCGTCTGAAACACTTGCAACTTGGACATGTCGTATCTATTTGCGTATGATATCTAACATGTCAATACAAGTAACAGGCTGCCACTTTGCTTCGTATACGAGCTCCTCAAAGCATTCATAGGATATTGAGTACTTTCTTTCGCATCTATAAAACGTTTTAGCTGTGCGATATCTAGTATATATACATATGTATATATGTTTTTATATATAGATCTGTTGGGCATTATTCCCACAAGTATGTACTTCTAAGAAAATTATATGTTTATATGTATATAAATGATAGACACGCACACTCCAACATTGAAAAATAAAAGATTTATATTTATATATATATGTATGTATATGTATATATATATATATATATACATATATATATATATACATATATATATATATATNTATATATATATATATATATGTGTGTGAGTGTGTGTGTGTGTGTGTGTGTGTACAA
>NW_014040244.1:86821-87453 GCF_001186125.1 Sphaeroforma arctica JP610 | reverse complement strand
ATTATATATTATTATCATTATTATCATTATTATCGTCATTGTTTTTGGTATTATCATCTTTATTATTATTCTGGGTAATTTTTTTAAAACACTTGTATAAATTAATTGACATTAATACATATACGTACGTAAACATGCATAAGATACATTCACTTATGTGGTATGTATGTTTGGGTAACTGAACAACCATGATTCTAAACAGTGAATCATGGCACAGAAACTTCATAGTCTGCAATCGAGGCATCGCGCGAATGTTTTGTGCAAAGTTAATACAAACCACTATATAGTTGATATTATCAGCACTCTATATAGCACATCTTTTCTCAGTATCAAGTCAAAGCCACGGCATCAGAAAACTCTGAAAATTCCAAAGGTACATCATTAATCATCGTACTATGACGTATCATTACGTGTAAACCCACTAACCGCCTGACAAAAAATATTTCGACAGTGGTTGTTCAATCACTATGGACTTCACTTTCCACTGACCGTGACCTCTGTGCACATGGTGAGCAATTTTCTTTTAGCGTGGCTCTGTCGCGCGAGCTTGTTCAGGTGGACTGGAAATAGACGACCCTTGCTTGATGGTGAGTGTAATATATATATTTTATATATATATACACACACACACA
>NW_014040244.1:71163-86313 GCF_001186125.1 Sphaeroforma arctica JP610 | reverse complement strand
CATGTGTGTGTGCGTGTGTATAGGTATGTGTATGTATATCTATATCTATATCTATATCTATATCTATATCTATATCTATATATATATATGACACGCTACATTAGGGGCATACAATCCTTTGTTAACACTGCATTCTCTAACGAAATGATTCGTTTCAATTTGTTTATATAGCGAAAGCGTATTTCCAAGGAGCGGTACCCACGGGCGCATCGTCGGCTTTGGATATTGGACTTTCGAACACAGCTATCTTATACATCAACATCACCACATATACCATCTGCAAGTCCACCTCCATTATCTTCTTGCTGTTGTTCGCATTCTGCTTCCGTGTGGAGAGACCCAGGTGTGTCACACAGGAATTATTATATATATGTTCAGATTCGCGAGGTTGTATTTGTATGCTTCTTTTTTTTTTCTCCACACTTTTGTTTCGTTTTCTTTTGCTACTGTTCGCGTTTTGCTGCTAGATTTGAGCGTATGCTGGGTCGGATTATTAGTCCCTGTTCACACTCCCACAGAAGAGGGATTATAATCGCAGGGTACATGACACCGTGTGGGAGGGAGGTAGTAGACCATCAACCACTCACGCACACACTTGTAGCGCCGCCTCCAACCTTCGGTTCAGTCTACTAACTATATCCTTGCTTGTCACATACCAGTTTCGCACTGCTGGGTGTGATAGTAACCATCTCACTGGGGGTGATACTGTTCACGTACGGCGGTGAGGCTGAATACAACGTGCTTGGCCTGGTACTGGTGATGACGGCTACCGTTATGGCTGGTCTACGGTGGGTGCTCACACAGCTGCTGCTGCAACACAAGCAATTTGGCCTTCACAATCCAATCGGTATGCTCGGGTGTACGCGTGGACTCTTGTGTGCGAATTCCTCGTAGCAACGAATGCTCTAGTGTCTACGCCCTCGACTAGGGCACTCGGGTTCATCCAACGTCCTTCTGCGTCGGCGTATACTGCGCCTCTAACTCTGGGCCTTCGAATCAGTCTTTGTGTTGGTCTGTCTTCAATTCGCCACTCCTTATCCTTCTATAATGCATCGCCCTAAATACATCACGCATGGTACGGTCATGTCTCGTAATCGCACACTCAACTCCCTTGGTGCTCTTTGTGCTACCCAGGCTCTCCCAGGCATGTCACACGCTGGACTACACAACGTCTCCGGCGGTTCGTTTGTATTCTTTAACCTTTTAATGCCCCCCACTCTCTTGTATTTCATACCATGCAGACACTCACTACCATCACGCACACTCTGATACACACGTCTATGATATTTCACTCCATTCCAATACGCCCCCCTTGTTCAACAAATATCTCGTATATCTGCATCATCACAGACACTCTGTACCATGTGACGCCGGTGATGGCTGCAGTACTGCTGCCGTTGGCATTGATTTTCGAGGGCACCGCCTTCTTCTCATCACACCACATCTACATGGGCGATGAATGGTCCCCATATCGGTCCTGTCTGGTCATGGTAGGTCTTCCCCGGCTTATATACGTGGGGGCTGGTTGTGCTGTGTATGAGCGAGGGTGCTTGTATCGTTTTCATAAGCACGACTTGCTTCACGCCAGCGTTTATATATACGTGCATGCTTATTTTATACAAGTATATATACACATGAACGAACAATAAGAAACGTTTTGGAACACACCCTATCCACTCATACGTGAATATCATGCTGTGCATAAGCCTAACAAATCCCCTGCACCCGGATATTGCAGGGAGTTGGGGCGCTCATAGCGTTTGCCATGAATGTCAGCGAGTTTTTGCTGATCTCCCGCACATCCTCCGTCACCCTGTCGGTCGCAGGCATAATGAAGGTATACACCTGTTGTGGACTCTCGCATATCGATGCGATAGGCTCGGTCATATTGAACGTGTACGCAGAGATGTTGTGAAATCTCGCAAGTTGGAGGTATACGCATTGATGGCGTTAAAACTCTAGCATAGAGGAGCTATCCACATATATGTTGTGGCCTACGTGCGGCCGTTTCCTGGTCGCGATCTGGGTTGAACTCACTAGGTTGTTGTGCTTGTTTGAGCGCAAACACACATGCACGCTGACAACAACACTAGCGCATGAACACACAACCACTAGCAATCAGCAGGTCGGCAGCTTTGCCATGGCAGCAGCCGTGTGATTGTTTTGTGTGGGTTGGCAATTCAGTGATAGCACTTGTCTCTTGGTTAGTGTGCATGTGTATTCGTTTATCTCGGCCATGTGTGTTTCTTGTTATACCTGGTATTGATATTTATAAGTGTGTGCTGGTATGTATGTATGTTATGTTTGTGTGTATGTATGTGATGATTGTATAAATGTTATGTTAGTATGTTTATATGTATGTTGGTTTTGTATGAGCGCTGTGTTATTACGCATGTTATTTCTACCTATATAATATGTTTGTGTGTATGTATGTGATGTTTGTATGTATGTTATGTATGTGTGTCTGTATGTGATGTTTGTATAAATGTTATGTTTGTATGTTTATATGCATGTTGGTTCTGTATGAGCGCTGTGTTATTACGCATGTCATTCTTACCTATATAATATGTTTGTATGTTTGCTTCTGTATTGCTGATTTGTGTAGCGAGTCTGCCCTGAGCAGTGTTTCTCCCGTGTACTCCTCGTTCCTTTAACAATCCAATTGAAACATGTGTCTGCGAAGTGCCACTCCGCATACCACTCATCGCATCGCCCATTTGCTGTGATCGTGCGCTCAACAGATGCGCGTGTACTTTATACCGAGATCATTGGGCCCGTTTTTAATATGATCTCCGAGATCTATCTCAACGTCTACGCTTTGTGTGATTATCCGCTGAGTTGGTGGGAATAGGCTTCTAACGTTTTGATTTTGGCATACCGACACTCCTCTATCAACCGCTTATGTTGGTATCCGTATCTCTGCAGGAACTCCTCACAATCCTTCTATCTGTGGTCGTGTTCTCGGAAACACTCAACTCCATGAACGTACTAGGGCTGTTCATCACTATAGGTATGTCGGTCTGATTGGTGGGAGTGTGTTTTGGACAGTCGTATGATGTTCACAAGGTTTCGATTCTGTATACGAATGTGTGCGTGATCGGGGAGGTATATCTCGCTCATGCGAATACCCCTGAACTAGTATATAGACTAGATTCCGATTTCAAGAGGCTTTCTTACGCGTGCACATATCCACCGGAGTGGGGTTGTGAGGATAGCCACGCTGTGGGCCAGTGCAAGTGAGAGATCGCACAGCGTTTGGTATTGTTTCTGAGCTTGGGGGTGTGAGTGTTTGGTATTGTGTCTGAGCTTGGGGGTGTGAGTGTTTGGTATTGTGTCTGAGTTTGGGGTGTGAGGGTTTGGTATTGTGTCTGAGCTTGGGGGTGTGAGTGTTTGGTATTGTGTCTGAGCTTAGGGGTGTGAGTGTTTGGTACTGTGTCTGAGCTCGAGGGTGTGAGTGTTTGGTATTGTGTCTGAGCTTGGGGGTGTGAGTTTGTGTATAGAGTTGTACTGGCAGAAAGAGTGTTGACAAGCGGCATCGTAGAGGAGTGAATCTCGCCTCACAATACACCGCGTCAATTTCGATACAACCCTCGTTTCTATGTTTCCACAGAAAGTGGACGGGGAAATCTCGAACAAACATCGATTTCCAAAAAATCTCGAGAGTCTTTGTCATATATGTTTATATATAAGGTGTATGTGGCATTAACGGGGACCATCAGCATTTGCGTTCGTGTTCGTGTTCGTGCATTTGATTAAGTGCGGTCGTTTGGGACAACTGATATCGCTGGTGTTGTGTACGAAGATTAGGAGCAGCATGAGTAACGGTCTATCTATATGCTGGGGAGCTCTATACTCTCTAAAAGTCGCAATTCGTATCAACCGCATTGTTGACGGTAGTCTCTGCTTCTTTGCCAGGTCATTCGGCTTTTACAGTAGCACAAAAAACCCCAAATGAAGGGTTTTAAGATTATATTTTATACGTTTCAATGCTCGTTCTTTTTAGTGCCCTCTCTATTTGAACGCAATGGCAACCTGTATCCCTCGTGCAGCCCGCATACTATCGTAAATGCATGTACCGTTTATTGTGCATACTACTGCCACCAACATTCAACACTGGAACTCTCTAGCCGGGAATGTTTCTTTAGCTGGAAATGCCAATGGGGTTCGTTGTGTATCATCTGCACCAATGCAACCGTTTTCACCTTTCGGATGCACCTACGCACACACGCCATTTGAACAGATGCAGCTGTGTCTTGCATACTCATCGCATGAGCTCACCCAGCCGCTGCATCGCCATGTGCACGTCTCTTTTCCTATCCATTGTGCACCTACCCGCACACTTCCTTGCCTCCAACCACTGCACCCTAAACACTATCGCAACTTATCTGCACGCGCTCAGGGGGTATCGTCATATTCAATATAATCAAGTATCGCCAAATGCAAGCAAAGGCACTCAGCTCCAAACACGGTAGCATCAGCTCGTTGCGCTCGGGTAAAGGCAGCAGCCGCGACAGGGGAGACGGAGAACGACTTATGGGAAGTTCGGAGAGTAACGACGACGATGATGATGTGTTGTTTGAGATGCAGGCTGTAGACAGGGCCGATGGGGTTCTGCGTGCGAGGTAGTAGTGGCGGTATATTCGTGTATATTAGTTAGTTGTATGTCTTATAACATAGCAACGACGATGATGATGTGCTGTTTGAGATGCAGGTTGTAGACGAGGTCTATGGGGGTCTGCGTGCGAGGTAGTAGTGGAGATATATTCGTGTATAGTAGTTAGTTGTATGTCGTATAACATAACGACGATGATGATGTGCTGTTTGAGATGCAGGCTGTAGACGGGGCCGAAGGGGGTCTACGTGCGAGGCAGTAGTGGAGGTGTATTCGTGCATAGTAGTTGGTTGTATATCGTATAACAAACCAACGACGATGATGATGTGCGTGCTGTTTGAGATGCAGGCTGTAGACGGGGCCGATGGGGGTCTGCGTGCGAAGCAGTAGTGGAGGTGTATTCGTGTATAGTGTTTGGTTGTATGTCGTATAACATAACAACGACGATGATGATGTGCTGTTTGAGATGCAGGCTGTAGACGGGGCCGATGCCGATGGGAGTCTGCGTGCGAGGTAGTAGTGGAGATATATTCGTGTATAGTGGTTGGTTGTATGTCCTATAACATAACAACAACGATGATGTGTTATTTGAGATGCAGGCTGTAGACAGGGCCGATGGGCGTCTGCTTTCGAGGTAGTAGTGGCGGTATATTCGTGTATATTAGTTAGTTGTATATCGTATAACATAACAACGACGATGATGATGTGCTGTTTGAGATGCAGGCTGTAGACGGGGCCGATGGGGGTCTGAGTGAGAGGCAAGTAGTAAAGATATATTTGTGGATAGTGGTTTTAGTTGTATGACGTACAACATTAGAACAATGGCCGTGGCAGCTGAGATAGAGATCGTCCCATGGGCAAGTCTGGAGGGAAGCGATGACGATGGGAGTGTGTGTGTAGGGGTTAAAGGCGTAGTCTGTCATAGCAGCCATGATAGTGTTGGAAAGTACAATCTGTCATAGCAGCCATGATAGTGCTGGAAAGTACAGTCTGTCATAGCAGCCAATCACGTGTCATTTGGAAACAGGGGAACAGGTATGGGGAACGTCTCCATACCTGGATAGTATGAAGAGATTGACCTTTGTAATAGTGTGCTGTCCGTGGTCCAGGCCGTCAAGAAGACAGATGGCGTGGAAAGCAATTGAGTTTGGGCTTGCCTTCAGTCGGCCATCGCACACTAATACATATTAGACAACCGGCGACGACGCAAATAGATACCGTTTTGTGAGACAGTGTGAAACTGAGAAGGCTGGTTGAGGGGGGTTTCTTAGCCGAGATCCAGCCCATTGGTGGGGCTGAAGGCCGCGTGCGGGAATACCCGGGATCACGCTAGCAGCCCGAAGTAAATGGATCTTGAAGCTTACTGCAGTAGGACTGGGGCGAGAGAGGTGAAGCTGTGATGAGTGCACGGTGCTGACACTGACGGTGTGTTGATTGAAATGTAGGGCACGGGCCCTTCACCACGAACCAATCGAGTTTGCTTTATTTTTAGAACACGCGAAGGGAGGAATGGTGTGCTTATTCCTTTGGGACCGGGCCGGAAATCGACCACTGCTACTCCTGTTGTGGAAAGTGTTCTACCAATACATCCGGGTACACAGCCCGCTCTGTGTGATAGATAGTAGGGGTCATGACTCAGGTTTTCCTCTGGGTTTTAACGCTGATTTCCGCTGGGTCATGACTCAGATTTGTGCCACTGGGGTTTTAGTAAGCGGCACGGATTTGTCGACAAATGATGCATGTAGCTTGCAATATTGTACTAAACAATACTAGTACAATTATACTAATTCCCTCTGTAACTATGACATTTTAGTGGGAGCTAGTGACGGACAGTCACATCTGCGCCGGGCTTCTTATACCGCACCAAACCCCCACTATTCTTTTACTAGCACCTTTTAGACAGAAAGGCACTTACTATCTCATACGTCCGCCATCGGAAACCAAAAAGGCTAATCTGCAAAGAGTGTTCAGCGCTATACCTGACCGGCAGCTACAGCAGGAGTGCAGACGGTTACACCCAGTAGCAACCAGCCTGCCTGGCTAGATGCGAAGCTCAAGGGACAATCGTACACTACACTGTTCAATGAAGAAGAGTTCCGTATAGATCACTGCGGAAAGGCTGACGGGACCACGTGTGCCAATTCTATTGATAGATTGTCGACACCAGGGTTGGGCTCTGCTGGGTAGGCCGAACAACACGCACCATGCGGTACATAAACACTGCTGGCAATCAGCGGCGTCTACATAGCTATAGAGCCAACATCTGCAATACTATACTATATCTCATCTTGAGCCGACGTGTCTATTCCCGAAATGCTGCAATTTATATTCCTGTCCGACGCCTGGGCGGCGCGAAACGGGGAGACGCACGTTTACGACACGATACACTGTAGCCGCAATCCGGAAGCTAGACAGGACTCTCCGCTGGCGGAGGGTACATAGTTATAGCAGACCTTACTATAAACTGGGATTATTTGTTTTATGACGGTTTTGATATTTCTGTTATATTCCGATGTGGTACGGCACGTCCAGGATTGTCATATATAATTTTTCAAACAATGTACGTACTCATCAATTCTCAAAGGGTGTTTGTACCGCTTAAGGCTGCTGGTCAGTAGACTAGTAACCTTTGACGACCAGAGGCTGCAGTTAGACTGCATTTGTATGCAGATTTATAGTAGGCCAGTTCACTTCAGGTAAATTCTATAAACTCTTCCAAAGGCGTGCCACCCCATTCCACTTACACTGTGTCATTTGTTTGTGTTTGCAGACACAGTGATACCAGGTATTGATTTGACCTAAATGACTAGTAGATGATAAAATCACTGTTGACGATATGCTTGCCAGGTTGTTCACCTGAGTGTGTTTCCAGCCGACCATAGGGCCGACTGTATTATTTATGTCAAACAAACTATACTGATATCTACTATGGACATTAAACTGATGTAGAGACGGGCACAAATATCCAGGCCCGGCAACATTGGAAAGACCATCTGTAGGCATGTATGCAGAAGATGAAAGCTGCAGATAGGCATTTCTGCTATTGACTGGAAAACTTGGCTCACGCTATCATGGAGCTTCTCGCAACTGGCCTTGCACTCTAAACCCCTGCGTACTGCACAGGACATCCGTGTGTCTAATACACCCCTCCCATATATCACAACACTCTACGCAAGGGCCGTACGCAATGCAACGGGTCAGAAATAACATGTTATCTCCAGACCAGCACAACGGAACATTAAAGGAAGAGTGAGGTTACATTCTCTCCAGCGCACACATTCTCTCCCGTGCCACTTCCGCCAGACATGCCCTATGATAAAAGCCACGCAATGCCTGATGTGCTATGGTGGTCAATGTCGCATAGCATTGCGCCGCTACGGCTAGATCTAATTGCCTGCACTCGTTTGGCCGGCTGAACTGCGAGGTCAACTGGGAGTCGGCTCGCTTGGAGTATTGCTGGCGAATTCGATTTCTCACTATTACTACGTGGTGATAGATTGATAAATCACCTGTCCACATATGCAGTGCATCACCTCCAGAATGCTCCTTAGACGGTGAGACGGAAGTTGCCGTGTGCATACAATACATTCAATAATTGGACGCTGTGTGCGCGCGCGCGTGTGTGCGTGTGTAAGAGGGAGGCGGGCTGCAGACGCGCATGGAGACTGTTTTGCAAAGTGCACACTTTCTATCCATTTGTGTGTGAGTGCGTAGATACCTACGTAAGATATCGCTGTATGGCTGATTGGTAACCGATTTGATCGCATCTTCGCGGAATGTATTTTCTGCTAAACCTTCTGGACAATCGTTGTCGTTCATAGTCTCCATTTATGGATGTTTACCTCAGCAGATTGTTCACTGAGCCATTGGTAGCAACCATATGACACTCGACATGTACTAGTAGAGAGAAGACACGCGATTTCGATTGTTTGCCCTCGCGGATGTCTGACATCCCTGGCTTAAGCAAACAGCTGCCGCAATAGAAAAAAACAGGATCGCGCGCAACAACTACCAACTGCCATTCAAACTATTGGCACAGCATTTAAATCCGTGCTTTCTCTGGAGAACACCAAACCAAATCTAAGAAACAAGAATCCGCTCACACTCCCTTACGATGCTTAGTCCAACCAGTGCGCATACTGACTGTCCTCACAACTGCAGCGCGTCTTCCCCTAGCACTCTATCCAGCACACTCACGAGACGGTCGAGGTCCTGCGCAGTCACCACCAGCGGGGGCTTCATCTTGAGTACATTGTGATCAGGCCCATCGATCGAGATCAGCACACCAAAGTCTCGCACGCGCTTGGCCACGTGTGAGGCGTGTTTGTCCGCGGGTATTGGGTGGTACGAGTCTCTGTTCAGCACCAACTCAACCCCCACAAACAAGCCCAGTCCTCGCACATCCCCGATGAGAGGGTGCCGTGTTTGAAGGTCTTTGAGCCCCTTAAGCAACCTTTCCCCGAGTTCTTGGGCGTGTGCTTGTAGTTGGTTGGTGTGTATCTCGTTCAGTACTGCGAGACCCACGGCACAGCTGACAGGGTTACCGCCAAAGGTGTTGAAGTATTCCATTTTGTTGTCGAAGCTCTCGGCGATGGCGCGTGTTGTTACCACTGCACCCAGGGGATGGCCGTTTCCGATTGGCTTTCCCATCGTCACAATGTCTGCCGGTCGCGAGTAAAGTCAAGAGCTCAGAAGTATAGGAAAGACTTGCACGCTCAACAGAGCGAACACCAAATGCCAAATGTGTTCTGCAGACTATTCAGATCATTTTTGAGAATAATTAAAACCATATTCACATACAGAACTGAGCAACCGTGTCCGTAGCCGTGGCATGAGTGTGGACACAAGTACTTACATATATAACTACGATACAAGCTCTAAAGTATGTGCAAGTATGGTCAAATATCGTGTGCGAAAGTAAATCGCGGCGGGTGATAATGACAATGTTGACATTGATATCCCATTCCATAAAAGACGTTCGCGATATTCAGCTGTTGCGCATCAGCCTTGTCTGACGAAATCCTAGTTTTACACCAAGCCAAAAAGTGCTGGCGGCTAGATTATCACGAGTACACAAGGACAGTACATACCTACTTACTCACAAATGCACACACATCACCGATGAACATACCTACATGTAAGCATATACAGCAAACGCCCAACATACCTGGAACAACATTCTGCGTCTCGAATCCCCAGAACTTGCACCCCACGCGTCCAAAGCCCACCTGCACTTCATCGGCGATGCACACGCCGCCGTTCGCCCGCACGTGCTTGTACGCACTCTGCAGATAACCATCGCACAGCACCACCTGACCGCCGCAGCCCAGCACACTCTCAGCAATGAACGCCCCCACCCCTCGTCGCACGAGTGCTCTATGTGCTGTGCCTGTGTGTGGTGTATCAGTGTCTGTGTATGGCGTGTGCGTGCTTGTGCGTGTGGCACGCACACCTGAGACATCTCCCGGTTGGCCTGTGTGTGAATCTGTAGTGTCTGTGTGTGCTGGACATTTCTCTTCTGCGTCTGCCGAGCTATGCATATCACTGTGCACTCTATCATCCGTGTCTGAGTCGCACGGCTTAGTGTACCCATCCAGTATATCTTTCACATGGCTGGCATACTTCTCACCCGTATCTCTACCCATACCTCTATACTTGCCCCTATACGGATCCGGCATCAGTGCCACGTGCGCACTATCTCCCGGGCCTTTACCCCCAGGCCCCTCGTGCTTGTACGCACTGATATCAATCAGCGAGCTCAGATTGCCATGGTAACCCGCACCGAGCGCAATCACATCCCTCATCCCTGTGTGTTCCCTGGCCATGCGTAGGGCCAGATCATTCGCCTCACTCCCGGAATTGACAAAGAAACACACGCTCAATGTCTCTGGGAGAGTGGCCGTGAGCTTCTCAGCATACCGTGTCAAGTTGTCGTAGACATACCGCGTGTTGGTGTTGAGCACAGCCATCTGTCTAGTAGCCGCACGCACTACCCTGGGGTTTGCATGGCCTTCGATGAGGAAATGACGTGCGTGTTTTTAGGGAGGAGTTGGTTGGCTTGGATTGTGGGTTGAGTTTGCTTGGGATAAATTTAAGTATGTGTTAAGCGCCATCTTTAAACGCGTACAATCCAAGCAGCCCGCACTGTCACGCAGTCGCGAAGAATCACACAATTTATAGCCACTCACGACTAAAATCATAAATCGGATATTGTGAACAACATATTACCTACCTACATGGCACACATTGTTGACCAAGTCCAGATAGGCACGGCCGTCTACGTCGTATAGAAACTGTTGCGACGCACGTGCTATGTGCAAGGCGTTCTCATCGCCATATGACACACTCAGATTCCTGCCCACGTGGGCTCTTCGTGACGCCAGCAGCGAATCCTTGCTTTCCATTGGCGGAGGGAAGAAATGCGCGGGTATGCCCAAGATAAGGTTCGGATCCGGGCAGATGCTCAACATTACAGCGCGCTCGCTGGGGGAGCATACAGTGATTACTTGAGAATTCTGATCAACGGAGCCTGAGTACTCCCCATCCGCGGAAGAGCAAGGTTCCGCACACTCATGCACGCACGTGATGTCCGTTATAAGTTGGAAGTGCAAGCTTGGCGGCAGGCAGTGTTCCTCGTTGTTGGTGTGCGATGTTGTAGCTGTATCTGTCGCGCCCGTCATATACGGTGCGGTACTAATACACGCCAGTCTCTCTCCCTTAGCAATGGTGGCGCCAACCACCACCGCATTGCAGCTCTCACTTTCGAATGACAGTTTCCCGTAAAGTGTGTAGAATGTCAATTCTTTACCAACGGTATGCTTGAGCACAACCGTATACCCGCGTTCACCAGACCTGCTCACACTGTCTACTGTACCTTCCAACGGTGCGTATACATACACTACCGTCCCTATGCCTGTACATGTCTGTGTATCCTCAAGTACTGACGAATACTTGCTTCCCAATGTGCTCGTTTCCACACCCAAAGAACACAGGGGAAACAAGTCTATCCCAAGCGCAATGGTACGTTGCTCTGGCATCTCCTCGTACACACTTGTGTTTATATTCGACGTACTAAGAAGGCGAGCTTCATTATACCGCCCCACACCAACACCCATCCACCCACCCTCGCCCTCACACTCACTAATCCCACTATACTCAGCCTTTTGTTCACAATGATCAGCGCTGTGGCCTGGGCTGTCACCTCTTGTTCCGCAGTTACTTGGTCCTTTGCTTTTTGATCGACACCTCTGAGTATTATTGTCGACCTTCTGTTGCGCTTGTGTCCCCAGCATCTCTTCGCGCATCGCCGTTGCCAGAGCACAAGCATTAGCATGGCCTGCCACTAACGGACTCCCTACACTCAAATCAAACACGTGTGTATCCGTCCACAGAGCTTCTCTGTGTGTATTCATTGGATGCAATACAGGTGCCAGTTCTTCGGAATGGGTTCGTAGCCAGTCTGCTACTAAGTCACTTTGTAACACGGGGGTGAACCCACACGCGTGACGCAGCCTATAGTAGGCCATTGCGGGCGGTATGTGACTCAGTATGCGCAGTGTATCCCACGTGCTATCATCCAATGCCGGGATGCTGCTCTGAGCTGTATCCGTAAATTGCCGAGTTCCATCTTTAGCTGCACCTGACACCTCACAAATATCTGGTACTACAGAGTCGCCCGTATGTAGTCCTTCGGCGGAGTCCTCGGCCACTGCCTCCAAGCACAACCGTGCGCACATGAGTGGAAATAACATTCGCAACTCAGCATTACCTAAAGGGATCACACTGTTGTATGCCCCTACAATACAAGCAGCCGCTTTGATCGGGTCATTTTTATTGCGCATAGCTTGTGCCGCAACATTTACCAAAGGTGTCACTCCTAGGGTGCGTTGTACGTTAGCAACGAAACGGCTACTTACCTTCACCTCCACCTCTTCACACTTCGACTGCACTCCTAAGGCATTGCTAAATTGCTTGTTATTGGTAATAGCGTTACTTTTTGCATGCGTTAGTGTATCCTTGTTAGCAGCATCAGTTGTCTGACCAGTATGTGTCGTTGTGTGACTACCTAGTTCCTCTGTATTCTGCGGCATATGCACGTCCATTTCGTACGCATCAACATGCCTGGGTACATGTACCAGTAACACAGAGGAGCCCAAGCCACCTAACACCGCAGCCTGTGGCAACAAGTGCACATCTCCATCTTGCAATAAAGAACAAATGGAAACTATCAGCGACCTCTTGAGACCGTTAAACTTCTCGGCGCAGGTGGATAAACACTCGTGCGCATTAAGTAGATCATGGTCGTGCAATATTTCAGAGGAGCAACCCGGCCCACAATTTGGCTCACGTTCAGTGGTGTCGCCAATATTTCCTATATCTATGTATTCCTCTTGATTGTGTGCCGAATCTAATATACTCGTATCAGTCGATTCGTGTGCTAGTTCGGCATTTTTACGGGCTATATAGAAACCCACGGCCTCAAGTACTTCAGGTGAGTGAGGTTTGGTATCGCGGAATGGTTTGAACCGATGCTGCTTGCTTGACGCCTTCATGGTAGTTTCCCCCGAGACGACTGATCAATATTTTTCGCTCACTAGCAGCTTGTATGAAGTTGCTCTACCTTTTTATAATGCAACTTGCAGCTCTCATTGTCACACTTGAGAGTTGAGACCTATTTGTAGTTGTAATATCTTTTGATACATTTAGCTTCTTTCTTTTCTTCCATTCAGAGGTACAGTTTAGTGTTTGCACCTTACAGTAGGCTTCAGTTCCACGTCGTAAACTACTATATGTGGCAGGAATATGTGCTCACTGACACTGTACTGTACTGATGTACAGGAACGGGCTATCCAAACGACCATACTATCCCTTTTTTTTAGAGTTGTTGACGTTGTTGACAAATGACAATTGACACCCTGCCTCTTGGGCCTTGGCAACTTGACATCTTTACAATTTGACACGTTTTGTGCGTCCGTTTTTGGCATAGCCTCCTAAAAACAAACCAATTTTTGGTGGGGTGTACCACTGAGGGCCCGAGCGACGAGCCCAGGGAGTGAGTTTGTCACTGGGGGGCCACTGGCCCTGGGGGCCGAGGCTGGGGCCTGAGCCCTTTTTGACTAATATAGAAGGCTATGCCTTTTTATTTATTTAAATAAAAATAGTTGAAGACAACTCTCAGAAAGGCTGAAAGCCCAAGAGAGAAGGCAGTGAAAGTTTAAAGAAAAAAATGATTTATTTATTTTCAAAATAAAAAATATATATTTATATAATCGAAAGGCCCACAGTCCCACACTGTATGCCACAGGCTCAGAATGACTCACTGTCACAGACAGGCCCGACACTGGGCCGACAGCCTACAGGGCCAGACCGTCCGAGTGATCAGACTCTCGCGTAAAAACAAAAACGGGGGGAAATGTTTTTAAAATATGTATAACAAATCATCCAATAGCCAAGCACCTTTTGATCCCGTGGGAGTACGCTGTTAGCTAATGAATGCGCACTGTTGAGTGCTTAAAGCCAATATTTAGACGGTTTCTCATCTTTCCTCTCTGGGCCCCTGCCCCCTCTGGGGGAACGGGGTATCGAGAAATCAGAAATGCCACGGAGTACATAGTCATACGATGATACGTAAAGTTACTGTAGTAATGATGGGGGTGTAGCAACTGCAGTACTTCAAATCTCTCTCTCTCTTTAGTAGGTGTCGTGTGTATACGTTAGTATAAACATGAGGGCTGCTATATTATAAAAATAAAATCTATTTAATCCTCCAAGGTCGCTACATATTATTATTTACTACAATTCCATGCTTACCAAATTACTTCCACATAAAAGACATACAAACATGCTATCTACTATACAATTCCATTGAAACACACGCAGTACCCAGGTAGTATTTCACTCCTGATAAAGCAAGTACACGTATCAATATAGTAAAAACTCATTACAATAGTATAACGCACAGTCCATATATCTGCTAATATGTCAGATAAGCATCTCGTAGAAGATGATGACTTTCCGGAAGAAGTCGAGTTCCAAGGGGGTGAGGACAACGCCTTCCGAGATTCACAGCCGCCAAAAAATTGCTGTGCAAAAATGGTAGACGATGTTAAAAATGTTATACAAGATGGCATCACGCCAAAGAAGTTGGCACTATCGGTTGCCTTTGGTATAAGCTGTGGCTTGGTAGGTCAATCATGTCAATATAGTGAGTAAATGTCGAGTATGTGAAATGTTAGAACACCTGCAATACGCCCCAGCAGTTCTATGCTTTTTCTATTAGGTATACACATGTATCACATACCTGCATTGAAATGGGATAGTCTGTAGGTATAAAAAGTCATTACAAGTATTCATATGCTAACATGGCATATTATATATATATATATATATATATATATATATATATATATATATATATAATATATATATATATATATTATATGGTATATATGTGTATGTGTATTTAAATGTTTGAATATATGTATATATGCATGTATTTAAATGTACATTTATATATAAATCCATATATTTAAATAGAT
>NW_014040244.1:68030-71143 GCF_001186125.1 Sphaeroforma arctica JP610 | reverse complement strand
TATATAAACATATATATGTATGTATGTATGTATATATGTATTTACGTATGTACGTATGTACGTATAAATATCATTAATGTTTATGTATATATATTTGGATATATATATTGATATATATATATATATGTGTGTGTGTGTGTGTGTGTGTTATATATATATATATATATATATATGTATGTATGTATGTATGTATATATACTTCTATTTATGTATATGCTAGTTTTTGTCGAGTTTGATGTGAATGTGCATCGGACTTTGTTTCCGGCCATCTACAAAAGATAGACAGTCATTTTTCATGGTCCTCGCTGTTTTGTAGATAGTTTAGCGTTTATCAATGTATTGATATGCATCTGAATACACTCACGTTTAAAGTTGAATTATTGAACCAATGGAGACACTAGAAATTATATTTGTGCCACTAGGAACAATAAGCAGCACCCTCCTTCGTCTACTGTAACTATCCACATCGCTCGCACAGTTCCCAATCCCAGGAGCCACCGCACTGGCCTGCTTATTAGCGTCCTTCATGTTCGGGCTGAATAAAATTATAATACAAGTCATCAATCTGCTGCTGACCGCGGTGGAGATTATTTGCATCCCGTTGTTTGCGAAGTTTGGCTACTTCGTATTACGGCAAACACCGCTTGATATAAATATCAGCGAGATTGTCGACCAACTCAAAGAGGTGGGTTATGCTTGAGTAATGCTGTCTTCTTGTTTGTAACATACTTGGCTTTTAGTATCTCTGTATGGGCGCGCGGTGGGGTCTAAGCTACTGTCTGGTCCTGTGCGCCTGCCGTGGCCTTAATTGGTGCTCTGTAGTAACAAATGCCGCGCGAGTTACTGAGATACTGATGGCCGTGTAAATGTTACATATTACGATGAAAGTTAAGTTGTTAAGGAATATATGGCGTTTGAATGAACATTTTAACATGTACTTGTTTAGTTTTGTTTTGTTTTATCAGAGTGGTTATCCAATTGCGATAGCAACTATTATGTTTAGGTTCACAAAGCGGGCGGTTTATATTGCGCAGCAGGCAACGATAGGTAAGAGAAGTCATACTTACACCCCTGTGTTCCCATGAGAACATCACACAATGTTCGCTATGTGCATATTTAGTGAGTGATACTGTGTGAAGCCTTAATGCTCTGCCATGCTCCGGAAACGTTTGCAGTGACTCGTATGTCACCGTGCTGGTGTGCGAATGCACGACCAGTCCCTCCTCCCAGTAGGGATGACAAGTACTCACTGGATATGGGGAGACTGTTTATTGTGTTGATGTTGTTCAGGGTCACATCAATTCTATTCCTATGCGTCCCAGATAGACTGGGCTGGCCGCAATTTTACACTTACTTACTTCCCATTCCTGTATTGAGTATTGAGTATTTACACATAGTTTCACAGCGTCTGTGCATCCATTATAAAATTTAACAGCCCTAGTATGTCATATCGCCAGTGGTGAATTACCCGCAACTTTGTGCCATTCAATATGTATATACTAGAGTGTAGTTTAGTACACTTCTTACGACTCCATGTGTCTTTGTCTGCTCCGACAACATTTGATAGTTGTTCGTAATTTTGACTAAATACGCCAAATGAGCACGTTCTCATGCATACACGCGTGCATTGTGAAAAAATTTAAGCTTCATGTATGTATCCATACACATGGATGTACACATCAATTGCGTATGTTACGGCTATTAGCAGCCTCACTTATACTCACTGTTTCTGATGCGCACAGGATTTCTTCGCGACTCTAGGCAAATTTGCTGGTTATTTCGGATGCGCCGTGTTCGGTTGGCTCTTGCTTTTAATCCCCATATCCGCCATAGTATTCGCTATCAGCTATCCCATCTTCTGGCACACCCTCCCGGTACGTACAAACACCAATTTATCATCCAAAGTCGAACATTTTTTTTTAGTGTTGTGCCAATTTCCAATTTTAAAATACTAAAGTGAAAACACTTGGGGTCACAAGATTGTTGATTGGTCATTAATTGTAATGATTTGGCATGTTGACAGCGTAGTCATATGGGAAATGGCTTTTATCTATGGTGCTCGTGTTCTCTGCATATCAAATGTGAATGTGACAAAACTGTATTTTTATTGTGTGCTTATATCCGGAGCCTCGTTGGAGATCAAGGCTGCAACTGGTTTCTCTGTATCTTTGGAAAGGGATTGGATGTTTCGCTCGCTCACTAATACCGAGCTTTTTGCGTGTCTTGCAAAGGCGATGTTGCGCGGCATTGCTAACTGTAGCAAGCTTAAATCCTAGTTTATTCTCCGTCGTGCGCTCTATCCCTCTTGTCATCGATAAGAAATGCTTTAATCAGAAAGGTACAGATAATTGACGTACAACTCAGTTACTCAGTTCCATACTTCCCTCAAGTCTGCCCTATTTGACGTGCGCTGTATATTGTGGACTGGTCAGCACGACCAGCCTAAACATATTAGACATAATGTGGTCCATCATCAGATATCCATCAAAATGAGCTCAGTTTTGGTGGCTCTGCACAACCCATACAACCCATACTTTGCACATATATACATTCCAGTTCTATCTCACAACCATGCTGCGCATGAAAATCCTTGACCTTCTAATTTCTAACTTACTACGCACATTAATCGGCTGCTACAGAAACTGCAACGAAAATACGCTCAGTTTGTGGACGAAGATGAGGATGCGCTCGAGGATGATGCGATAGCCTCCGGAGAGGAATGGGGCACAGACACCGAATCCGGAACCAACGAGCACAATGACGGTCTGCGTGTAGTTGGTATGCTTGCAACGGTTTGATCCACCTGTACATATTAGTGCATACATAAGATTTAATAATCACGAATTGTTCACGTTAGTATAGTGCTTCAATTTGTGTCTCAAATAGCAGTCAACGTGTGTCTCTCGCATTTTTCATTTCGTGGGCATACGATGTAGGGTAGAATCTCAAGCATATATGTTATGACATGTCTGCCATATGTTTTATGATCTGTCTAACAGCTCTAACTTTTGTAACACTTGCCTTATCCGTGCCAACAACGTTAATTATATGCTTAAAACTGTATGGATATAGGCATATTTTTGTAGCTCTTATACGAACAGAAGCTGAATACA
>NW_014040244.1:60930-68010 GCF_001186125.1 Sphaeroforma arctica JP610 | reverse complement strand
ATATGTATATGTATATGTATATGTATATGTACATAAACAATATATTTATATATAATGTATATGTTTATGTATATGTATATATATATACATATTTCTGTATGTACGTTTTTACGTACAAATTAACGAGTGTTGTGTTCTTGTATCTAGACTGGGCGATTCAGCCTCTAAATCGATAGTACATTTTGATATGTATTTTGCGATATTCGTATATATAATGTATATATGTATATATATACATGAATTCATATTTATATGATTGTGTGTGTAAAGGTGTGTATTTCTATGTATATGACAAGGCCCACTTATTCGTGCTCCTGTATACGTATTTACGTACAAATTAACGAGTGTTGTTTTCTTGTATCTAGACTGGGCGATTCAGCCTCCAAATCGATGTGTACATTTTGATATGTATACTTTGCGATATTCGTATAGAAGTGTAGTCTGTAGTGGCGGACTTCTACCAATCAAGTAGTAATCGATTCTTTCCACAATGTTTCTGTCAGGTGATGGTAATGTGGCGCCTGACGGTGCCTTTGCAGTTGACGTAGACGCTGACATCTCGAATGAGGCCACGATAAGGTAACCCAGATAAATCATTCAACGGGAATTGCAATAAGCCTCATTTAGTAATTCTCTGGAATAAAATGGACCTGATTGAAACACTCCGCTTTTTTGCCCGATTGTCTTGTTATACAATACACCCACAGATCGTTTTCAATTACTGATAGCCTCGTGACAACTATTTTGGCATGTATAACAAGAAGCCAGCGACCACATCAATAGCTATATTGTGGTATACAGCTAATTATATGTATAATTCTACTGATGCGCGACAACGATGGGTTCAGTTTACATAAGCGTTTACTTTCAGAGTAAATTCTCTTCTCACTGCTCAATCTATACATACATGTAGATGTGTGTTAACGACTCTGAGAAAAGCGATAAATTGCTTAACACTATTAAGCGCATCATTCTATCATATTGCACAAGCGAACAAAAGTCATCGCAATCAAATTCAAATATGCTGTCATGTACCTTATTAGCAGCGACCACTCAAACATGGGACTTTTCATTCGTCATGTTTTTTTTGAGAAGAGAATCCCTTCCGCACCATTTGGACTGCGTGGGCAATTCTGTCATTTCGTTCGACCAAACTTAATTTCACTTGAAATTGTTGGAAATTGGTCATGTCGTACGTACTAAAAGTTTGAAATAAAATTATAGGTAGCTCTATGTTAAGTTGATGCAGTATAGCGCCGACATTTTCATCATTTAATCTAATGACAGTTATACACCGACCTACTATTGTGCTCCTGGGTTAGAACGCGTGCTTCTCGTGCTCATGGCTCGTTTTAAAACCGCTACAGGCTTAGGACCTCCTAAAGTTGCATCCTGTAGATTCGGGTCCATTAGTACCTGGGACGATGTCTTCAATGAAACTGTGCTTTGGTGAGACTTTGGACCAGTCTGTGAACCCATTAATGTTCGCACCGTAACAACCGCGCGTGTACTCCGAAACAAATCGTTATCGCTACTATTGGAACTTCTGTCACTATTCAAATGTCGAACTCTAGGCGCTGCTTTTCTGGGAGGTGTTGCTGACGGGAGCGACATATCTCCGCTGCTAGGTTCACAAACCTCCAATACAGTAGCAGTTTGTTTCAGACTTGGTGGAGCTTTAGGCGTGACTATCGATTCTACGTCTGTTTCACTGGGGGAATCACGTGTAGATTCGAAGTTAAAATAAGTATAGCGTTTGGCTGTTACGTCGGGGCGCGGGAGCGCCTTAGGGGCGCGTCTGGGCTCAACACTGTAACTGTGTTGCAAAGTACTCCTCCTAGACGACGTAGGTGCACGGATGGCACTGTGTCTGATTGTCGACTCCGAACCACCACCGCACGTGGTACTTGGAGGGAATTCGCACCCTAAAATACTCGCATCGCCAACCTCGAAAAATTTGCCGACAATACCTCCAGTTCCTTCTGGTGTCTCGGTACTATATTCTTCTAGAGGAGCCTGATACTCGGCATTCTTCACTTTTACAATCTTTACAATTTTAGCTTTCCCTGCGTTCTTGTTCTGTTTCTCCGTTACTGCGCGTATTGGCGGTGCTGTGGCAGCCATTGTTGGCGACATACCGTTTGTGGAGTTTTTGCGAGTGTTCGTGATAGAGTGCGACACTGTACGTCTGGGTGCGGGTACTGGGTCCGTACGAGCGGACAAGCCTGCATGCGTAGCTGGACCTGTGCACGATTGAGCAGTGTTGTAGTTCTTTTGGAGTGTATTTAATCTACTCTTCGGCGTAATGCATTTGGGGGATATGGCCCCAGCACTTTTCGAGATACTGTCGGATGAAGGTAACATATTATTATCACTTGTAGGTTTGTTTGAAGCCATAGCTAGCATCATCGAGTGTCTCCTGTTGGACGTATCTGTATCTCTATTGCAATCCTCGCGTACCCTTATCGAGGCATAAGTATTATTATTAGAATTCGTACGTTGAACTGTATGGTTGTTACTATTAATATTAGTTGGCTCTGACTCCCTAACCCTTACTTTGTTTTGATTATACGTGGGTGCCATATGAGGCGCCCACGCATAATGGGAAATATTTTGCTTGTCACACGCTGTGGGGTCGAATGTGAAAACATCACTGTTATCACTCGCACACAACGGATGCGCATCTTTCATACCACTCGCACGTACTGCACTAGTCAATTCAAAGTGCTCACTGTCGCAATCAATGTCTGCTCCTACAATATCGCGAGTAAGCGATTCGAGACTTTTGTTGCTCAGCAATCCGGGTAGTGCAAACTTCAAATTTTTGTTGTTTTCGCCAACATTCACCAAGATTGTGTCGCTTCTACCCTGCCTAGTCACAATCACGTCCTCGCCGGGTGTATTCGGTGGACTAAACATCTTGTCTGCCACCAATTTGACGAATCGGTTGTGCATCAAGGTTTTTGCCATACTTTGACGCCGACTTGTGCCGTTGTTTTGAGCATTAGCCGAAGGCTGCATCTCTCAGGTTCAAAGGTGGATGCCCGTCCGCCAGGCTATCAGTTTTTGTTCCAAGGGATGGATAAGGGATGGATGGTGATATAGTGTTCTGATGGAAGTTTGAAACCACATGAACGTTATTATTATGTGTCGTCCTGAATTGATCTCTAGTCAGCAGTTCAAATCAAGGTTTCAAATGCCCGATCACCTATGGCCCTGCTATGCCTGGCTATAGCCTACATATTTGCCCCCTATAATCATGCCTCAAAATCCGAATCCCCCACACTGTGCCCCGTCGTGGCCGACTCCCGGAGAGAGAGCAATATTCCTTTTTTTTTTTAAATAAATCAGCATTCCTATTTTCTATTTTTAGTTTGTTTTTTATTTTAAAACAAATACATACAAAGATTTTAGTTTTACAAAAAAAAGGGCATAAATATTTAGGAGTTTACTGGGGGAGTGGGGACTGGGGGGTTTGTGACACTGAAGTGAGGAGTCGGGTGAGTGGTGAGTTGGTGACTGGTCTGGAGTCTGGAATTCTGTCGAGACCGCCAGACGCCAGTTCCAGTACTCTACTTTCTAACTTTCTCCGTCGTGTGGTACTTTGACAAAAATCGCGTGTATTTCATTTCAAATTACCATCTCATTGGTCAACATAGGGCATATGGTTCATGTTGTCCATTTTTAAATAAATAGGTGTAAACCCAAAGTGCAAACAATTTTAGAATTTGATGTGCAAAATTGTCCTCCACTAATGGTCGACAGTTCGTTTACAATATCAGCGTTAAAGGATAACGTTTATTCTTGACCCCTTACCCTAATTCGGCTAACAACAGTTCGTTTACAATATCAGCGTTAAAGGTCAACGTTTATTCTTTATTGACGTTAAAAATCTAGAGTTTGGGCCCTGGACTGGCCTATATTATTTAATACTAAAAAATAAAAATAGTAGAACTAGTGAGCCGTGGGAATCAAAACAAATGCAAAAGAACTATTGTTCTATAGCTTTTTTTTCAATAATAATTTGCTCTGTACTTCACTGAGTGCACAAGCCTTAATAGTCCTTTTTTAATACTCCCGACAGTTCTATGAAAATCTAAATACAGTCCCCTCAGGACTCAGCGCCTCAGTCTCGCACCCGCTGCCTCTGCCTGCAGTGCTGGCCCTGTGGCCTTGCAGTCCTGCACTCCTGCAGCCTGCAGTGAGTGTGCCAGTGACCTGCATTCTGTTCTTTTTTGTTTTTTTAACAAAACATCACACAAAGCAAATATTTAAATTACAAAAAGCTTGTACTTTTATTATTTTTAATATATATGTTTTGAAAAAACAAAAAACAAATAGAGAGAGTTTCTCCGCTCTCGCACCATTTTTAGTATTTATTTACTTTTCTCTGTGTCTCTGAGTGAGACTGAGACTTGAGAGTTGAGAGAGTCAAGACTCGGCAGTCGGCAGTTCGGCAAAGGCTCACACAGACACACGCCTAAAACAGCCAGGCTGTATATTCAATCGAATGTATATTCTGGTTTTTAATTTTTGTATAATAATTTACTTTGAAACAATTGGTCCACTTATCTTTTTGCTCCTAGTAATCTAACAAATCTACGATTGCATTTTCAGAGCAGGTTTAGAAGTAAAGTGCCTTTTTGACACAAAATAATTAAACTCCAATCAAAACATTGGTCGTACATACTTATGTCAATAGTCTGATTATCACTGGTTTGTTGAATGTTTTTTAAGATTCCAAGAGCATTTTTCATTATAAAGATCTAATCAGCCATATTTATTTATTTTTTAAAAAAGATATTTTTCAGAATGTGAATTGTGAATCTGATTCTGTGATATTACATATTCAAATTTCAATATTTTTGTCGGTATTTAGGCTCTCCTAGGAGTAGAGTAGTATTTAGACGATTTTTAAAAGCCTATCGAAATTTGAATACCAGAGTTCTATAGGCCTCTAAATTGAACAAGTTCAGACTCAGACTTCAGAGTTCTCAAAACACAAACCCGTACTCGGTGCTGTTGAGTTTTTTTACTGTGACTGTAGTGTAAAGCATCTGTATTTTTTTTTCGGCCATGAAAAAATTATTAATTTTTGTATGTAACTACACGTCAGTTCCTGACATAGATCTTTATTTTTTTATTTAGAACGGTCAACGCGTATCCTTCACGTAAATATATTCCGTATATATTACCGATCAGCGAATAAATAACGGAATGAGGTGTGTGCTTTTCTTTTTCTTATTTATATGTAGTTGTTGTTTGTTTTTAAAAACAATTGCAAAAAAAATGTCCAAGAAGAATTAATAAACACCCAATAGGAAACGGGGTTTTTTGTTGTTTTTGTTTTCTTGTTGTTATGAGATCCCTAATTTCCTGTCCTGATCCCAATTTGATCGTGGCCGGCAATCCCAAGATTCCACAAATCCTTGGCCAAACCCGAAAACCCCTGAGTCCAAAAATCCTAGTCCACAAGGAACCCTAAACCCTACCAGAAGACTTAGGCAAAAATTCTCGGTAGTGTCCTTTATTTGATTCTTGGCTCAGCTCAAGTCAAAGTCTACGATTCAAGTAGTCTTGGCAATCCTCCTCTATCCTTTCTTAATCCCTAGTGTTAAAGTCTGAGGATTGCAAGCTATTAAATAACCCTATTTATACAATTTCCGACAGACCCGTAGCGGTCTAAACGTCTACAGCTAAGCCTAAATGTCTACGTAATGTCTACGAACTTTAAGCTCTAACCTATTCGCAATTTCTCATTAATTCTACGTTTAGTCGTTTCGCAAGGGTCAAGTGATGATGACTCATCAAAATTCTCTGGCCACAATTTTTCGACATTTTACACTGAAATTTCATGAATGGTTCCAGACCCAAAAATATTCCAAAATTCAGATTCCACCGCGAATCCTGAATTTTATCGATTAGGAGTTGCCGACTCCTACATTGTGCAAAAAAACAACTTTGTTTTCTTGTTGTTTTGATTTTATTTTCAAAAAGAAATATAAAAATAAAAACCGAAATGCATGGTCTTCGGAGTTCTGAGAACTTTAAATATTGTAAATATAAATATTTAATATTTTTTACAATTTGTTTTACTTTTGTATGCTTTTATAACACAACATAATCAAGTCTATCGAAATTCCCGAAATTCGGTCCCTATTCTCAAAACCCAAAAATTAGCCCAAAAATGATCTCCAATTTTTTTGGTGCTTGCAATTCCGGTGTCAGTAACTATTTTACAGAAGGATTACGATACTAGCAGTCTTTATTAGTCCTCTTCAGTCCTGGGGTAACATTTCCAATCAGTGGCTAGTAACTCACGTACGAATTTATTAAAGTCCGGTACGAAGCGTGATAACAAATCCGGTAAATGGCTATGTATACCTGGCAAATGTTTTATATCAAAATGAAACGTTAATATTGTATCATGCCAGCGACTCAGTAATTGCGAGTCCGGGTTCATCTCTTTCATATATTGAAGAGATTTCTGATCATACATAAGCGTGAATGCTGTTCCGTTTAAGTAATCTCGGAAGTGTGTTAGAGCTGCCACTATGGCTAATAGCTCGTTTTTAACAGTTGGATAATTCAACTGTGAAGCATTCATTGCTCGACTAAAGAATTGTATATATCTAGGTTTGTCATCTATAGCCTGATATAATACTCCTCCTAAGGCTAAGTAGGAGGCGTCCATTGCTATTTCAAACGGCACGCCATCGACTGGTCCTTGTACAACTGGGGCTTGTTGGACTGCGTGTTTGAGCGCTTTAAATGCGTCATCACACTGTTTAGTCCACAAGTCTCATAGTTTGCCTTTATGACATCTTAGTGTCCAAAAGGTTTAATATAGTCAGCTAAGTGTGGTACTCCATCTGTAAAGAAGTTTACAAACCCACACATGCTGTTAACATCTCTTCCTGTAGTACCTCACAGAGGTCGTTTTTAATACCTTCCCCAGATATATGGTAGCCTAAGAGCTGTATTTCGCTCATTGCGAAGTGGAATTTCTTCTCGTTAATCTTGAAGCTTTTCTCATTGAATCTCTTAAGGACTCCTCGCCAAGATGAATATGTCATCTAT
>NW_014040244.1:58795-60910 GCF_001186125.1 Sphaeroforma arctica JP610 | reverse complement strand
GTAACCCGAAGGGTGCACCTCTGAACCGGTATTGTTTGCCTTTCCACGTAAAGCTAAAGTATTTACGGTGGGGTTCATATACCTGCATTTGATGGAATCCTTGTGTAAGGTCTATAGTTGTAAACACTGTAGCACCTTCTATCCTTCGCAGTAGCTCGTTAATACGAGGTAAGGGAAAGCTATGAGTCGGCAATAATTTATTTATTGGACTCATATCTAAACATACTCTGACATTCTTAAACGATCCGTCAGAGTTATGTTGGTCTACGACTAGCAGGGCCAAGTTAACTGGCGTTTGTTGATAGGTAATTTCTATCACACCATCTGCTAGCCATTTCTCAACTCGTTCTTTTTCAACAGCCTCGTGTCTCCAGGATAAATAGTTCCTTGAAGGGCACTTTAACTGTGTAAAGTCTACCTTGGTTATATCAAGGCTGACATATCCGTCGTTAAAGCGGAATTTTGCCCAATCTGTGATCTTTATTTTCTTATTAAAAAGAATCAGATCCATGATTTTGTTCGCAAAGTCAGGTATTAATGCCTTGACTGTGTCTGACGGGGGCTTATATGGATTCAAACCGTTATCGTCTGATTGATCTTTTAATGTATCTATGTTAGTTGGTAGACCAGTTACGGTTATACCTAGAGTGAGTAAATCACTCATTCCGACTATAATGTCGTACTTCTGTGACATCTTAACTATCACAGCTTGAGTAGTAACACTCCTATCATCGGCCAGGGATATTTTAACATCTGTGGCCATGGTATCACACATAGTAGTTTTATTATCAGCTAAAATAATGCAAAGCGATCGGATATACATGAAATTTCTGAACCAGGATCTATCAACGCAAGGATTTTATTTCCATTGCAATATACAGGGATTATTGCACGCTCAAAGAGTCGTTGTATTGTCTGTGTAACGATTGTACCTAGTAGTACCCTCACTCCAACTTATGTTGGGCTTTTGGTCACAAGACTTAGTGTGATAACCATTGGTCTTCTCACACTTGTCACACTTTGTGTACAGGTGGATGCATGTCTACCATTCCAATAACCGATAGGGGTTAACTGGTACATGTCATATCCACACTGGGCGTCGGCACATTTCTTAATCTCCTTAAATGGAGGTTCCATGTCTTTCGCTCCTGCGCGTGCCCGTTTATTGGGTCGCGTGGATAAAGTGGATTCGCGAGCACGTGTATGTTGGGGTCTCTCGTTTGAGGTCTGCCTGGATACGTACCCGTGATCGGTGAGCTTCCGCGGCTTCTTAACAGACGGGTTTCTCTTCGATGTTACTCGATGTGCGGGAAAAAGAGTGGATACAGTATCATAAAACTGTTCCCATGTAAGTCGGGATAGATGATATTTAATATCCCTTGGCGTCGGAATAACATACCCAGACTTAACTGGTTTCCGACGAGTATCCTTCCAATTGGGTATAAGTGGCGTAGTATATCTCCTTACCTCTCGGTCTATAATATCTTTGAGGACAGGTGACTCACAGCCGGTTGTCAGAACAGGCGAATGATTAGCCTGTTTTTCTGGCAGTAATGCCTCGTACGGTATATCGACGCTGTGTACCTCTGGATCATATGACTCAGGTGTCGAGCCTGAGTCTTTGGGCGTAATTGCCTGTCGACGTCACGTCTTGGCTTCGTTAATGCAAGCTCTGAAGTTGAGGCCATAGTTGGCCCTCGGGCTCTGTCAGAGGAGTAGTCTCCTTACGCGGAGTGGCTACTTCCTTATCTGAAGCATTGTCCTTTTGACTATAATTGTCAGAGGCAAGTACTTTGGCTACGGTGCGCTTAAAATCATCAGCAGCGGCGTTGGTTGCTTTTGCAGCAGAAAAGCTACGGCAGCGCTAGCAACTTCCCTCTCCATCTTCTTCTTTTCAACTCTAATGACTACTAGCTTTAATCTTATCGATTAGCTTAGACAAGAGAAAAAAAAAATGTTGTGGTAAATAATCTACCTTTACGGTTAAGTAATCTAAGTATTTAATACTTTTGCTAACTGTAAAATGTGTAAGAATCGGTCTAATAAAGGCGATACTAATGCCTTAGAATAAATAAATGCGTAGGTAAATCCTAAATATCGTGTAAATATCGATAT
>NW_014040244.1:48935-58775 GCF_001186125.1 Sphaeroforma arctica JP610 | reverse complement strand
ACATTGCCTATATATAATCCCTTTCCGCCGAAGGGATTTTATATTGTGTTTCGTTGTCGCTCTATTAGAAACTATTGTATGTTTCACTGGGGCGAATCCGAGAGACTCATAAAATTCTATCTTTAGAAAAAAAATGTAAAGAAGAAAAATAATCTAGACGTCCTTAGTTATTGTCTTAACCAATAACTTGCCACTATCAAGAATTACCGACTTAGCCTTCATCAGACTGGCATATCTGGTTGGCTGATCGGAGGATCAACTAGGTAACGTTAATAGTCCCTAGAAACCTATATTCGGTTGAGCCATCTCGCTACCGAAGTAATCAGATATAAATAGATTTGGAAAGTAAATATTGTTTTATTAATAGAACTAGACCAAATCTTATATTTGGTATTTTACTGGGGCCTTTTAATGGCCTTGTCCAAATATCTGATATGTAAAATGGAAAAGGTACTAATTAATAAAACCGTTAAAAACCATTTAGGAAACTTAAGTTCCTTGTACTATTAAGAGTACGTTATAGTTTACGTACTACTTAAGAGTACGTTTATAACAAAAGAGTCTAATGTGGAGGCCCGGCTATTACTTTTCGAACATCGCATATCTGGTGACAATCTTCAATCATGTTAAACCCATTCTGGTAATCTTTTACAATTGTTTTGAAATAAATAATATTATCCCTATATGAAATTGCATATATCTATTATACTTTTATTAAAATTTACTTTTTAAACTTTATTTGAAAAGGTTTGATAAAGGCAATGAATATCCCATTTAGCGAATTTAATTGGGTTATTAGAAAACGTACCCGTAAATCTGTACGTGCATTTAGTGACTTTCTCATGTAGGCCATATATATATACATTTTAGAGTATTTCCTCCAAATTTATCACTTCGGTATAGTTGCGGTCTTTCTATCTGACCAGCAGCCGATGACTTACTTTGATCATCGGTTTTCTCCATGCAGACGTTTCTTTGCGGATTCTTTGAGTATTCGTTCTTTAGTGCTGCGACTAATTTGTTTGTGGCTTCGATTTCAAGCTCGCGATTGGGTATTTTCATATACTTAGGCAATGTGAATTGGTTCATCTATTTGACTTGTAGCTGCATCGCTTTTGAAATCAGGTAACTTTGTGCAACGCGTAAAAATTTAGATGGTCATTTCGATCGAATATAGAATTGTCTTGATTTCTGCTACATTTTGTTTAATATACAACTTCCATTTGCAGATTTTAATATTAGGGGCTCATGTAGTATGGCGTTTTACATAGGATCGTGAATTCGTGCATCTTCATGATATTTAGCAAGCGACTCATTTGCGTTCACGCATAATTGATCAATCAAAGCGATTTTCTCCCTTATTCACAAATAAAAAAATCATCGCTATGCACTGCTATATAATCAAAAATGGAGCCACGGCAAGTGCGGACAACAAGATAAAAATAATTTGTTTTGTAAGCACGAAGGGCTATACCGCATCAACTTGATATAGATTTTAACTAACAAAGCACAAAAAAAGTAGCTGTTGTCATCAAGAGACCTAAGACATCTTGGTTGTCTAGTTTCATATATTTTAAAGTCAAATTATAACAATGGGTCTGCATACGTATCGCTTTATTTAATGTTTGGATAGGTTGGCTCAAGAAGACTTTAACTCATAGTCGTAGAGAACCTTCGTTATTTACCCGATTTTTTGTTTTGTTCTCTCGCGCATTCGCCATGCTGATATTGGACACTACTGATACCTGAAAAGAGGCAATACGCTTCACGTCCTCGAGGTAAAATTTTATCCTCGAGTATTGTTCAGTCCTCAAATACTAAACCAAATAGACAAGCATGTCTTCCGGAAGGTTGGAGATTGAAAGTCAGAACTCCTGAAGCGCTTCACTTACAAGGAATAGCCATTGATTTATTATCCACAACCTAGCAATATTCAGTATGCTGACAAATTTTACCCAAAAGGACAGCTAGACCGCAAGAGCAAAATCGGTTTATACCGTAGCTACGACTGTGCAATCAAAAGTTTGCAAAGCATGAATACCATGCGCCAAATGACTCCAGGATATAGATTCACCAGGATATAGATTCACAATACGCAAAGTCGTGCAGCTGAAGCTGGTATTCGTGCCATCGTCTCGTTCATCTTTCAGAACTTGCGCACAATGATTTGATACATGCGCCACACCGAATGGTAACGACTTTAATTATTTGTTTTGAATAGAAGGCCAACATCCATGAAAACTTTATCTTCTAAAGAGTATGAACTTTTGCAACTTTTCTACGGAACTATAGAATTTCAATGAAACATTTGTTAAGGCGTGCCGAAGATCCGCAGACTTTGTGTGGCTGAATCAAGCTGTACATAAAGAAATAGCCATGACTAAATTTAGTTAATAAAAGAAAGTGTTGTTCTAAGCATGCCACCAACTTCGCTGTTCAAGAACAGTTACTCAGTACAGTTAAGCTTTCAAAGTTGCGTGAATGCCGGAGAGGCCAACTGACTGTTATTTACACTTTTCAAGTGTTCCCAAATATAAACTACACAATCTACTAATTGTAAGCGTAAGCGACTTCGATTACTATTGTTGAGGCTGAATAATTGTCCTTAACTAATGGAAGAATCAAAACAAGGTCGCCAGAATCCAATATAGGTTTGCCAAAACAAGGTCGCCAGAATCCAATATAGGTTTGCCAAAACAAGGTCGCCAGAATCCAATATAGGTTTGCCATTCAATAGAAGTGCAGTATGTTCACGAGGCTACAAAAATGTTCTCGCGTAAATATAGGTACTTCGTAGGCTCATAGCAATATTTCCGAAGCACCTAATACAATATCTCATAAATAAGCACAATAGTACATAATATATATGTAAATTTTAGGTGTAAAGTACATATTTTATATGTATTATAATAAAATATCGAAATATATCAAATGTACTACAGATAGAAATAAACGAAGATGGGGTTTCAGGCAAAAGTGAGGTTTCAGACTGATTTCATTAATTCTAACTTTATATGCTTTGCCAGGTAGACACATCGAGTGTTACAGCTACACCCCGTAAAACACACATCCTAACCTATTTTGTATCTTTGAAACCTTCTCTGACATAGTTTTGAGTCGTATTACCCACCACTACTTCGACTGGCATCTTATATATAAACCTACCTCCGATTGATTGCTAGCTGTTTCAGTGTGCCTCTAAGAGCTCCATGGCCGACAATAGGTTTGGTACATGAACGACCGTGGGGTCCTCATCGCCAAGGGTTGCGGTTGTGTACTGAAAATTCATGTTGTGCGAAGCAGCGCCTATTTCACCTTGTTTGTTGACACAGACCATGCCACCTGTCCAGATGTAAGTCAATGATGGCGTCAGTAAAGTGTTTGTCGGTATCGAACATGATCTAGATCTGGAGCTCGGACGTATCATACTATTCATGATTTTTAAACGCTTATGTACTGCCACACATTTCTGTGCCTTAGAATCGAGAGGGATAGACAAAGTAGGATCATCGATCGAGGCCATAACTATACCAGCGATTCTTCCACAGATGGAAAATGCCAAATTTGGTCAATAGTGATGATAAAACTCACGCCAAACAATCATTTGTTTAGGATACCATAAAGACATACCACCACAAAAAGACATAAAACAAAAAGATATGAAAACACTTATAATGAGATTTTACACCGAACGCTACTGAAACTACACCGGATGCTGTTTCAACGTACGAGAAACAATTACTAATTAACAAACTATTGAATTTGTATCTGTCGTGAAAAAGTCATGTAATCTATTGCAAGTGTGGCGAGCAAACTACTCTATATGTGAACAAACTACTTTCGTCATAGTTTTATCCGCCAAATATTGTATATGATGTATCGTTAAACAAGTGTGTGGTTGTAGCGATTGAAGTATCTATTGGTGAACAACCTACTGATTTTGTTGTATTCATAAACATCCAACGGCAAGCATGTTTATGACAAGCGGATGTGTGTCTAGATAAATACACATGAAAATAATGTCGACCTTTGCATTTTTCGGCAGTGAATTTCTATAGAACTCCGACTCACCCTGTCATTCGATTGTTGATCTGAGCATCAAACGATCAAAAGCATAACCGCAAATTGAACCAATAGCTAAAAGGCTGAAACACAACACTCAATAGATAGCAGTGCGAACGACCACAGGAGTTCGAGAAAATAATTTCTACATACCACTAAAGTCCGGATATACATGGCCAATTTTCTTCAAAGCCTGTTCACATGCCTCAGTGGGTGACGCTCCGTGTTTCATTAACTGTACCGCATGAAAACTGGGCAGGAAGCGCAACATGACATCGCCATCACCCGTCGCCCCTGCACCACCTACACAGGCACATACTCAGAAGTTTCAAAAACTGGGACAAATATGGGACCAAATACTTTCTCAATTCTGAGTTCATACTACATCCACATCCACGGTTGCAGGTGTGCCCGCAGGCGATAGTAATCACTTATTATATCAACACCCTCGCATATACAGCATACCAAACCAGCACCTAACAAATATCTGGCACTCCCTGCCACCTCTTGGCCGATATAGGGTTTTAGCTAAAACATTAAAACTCGATTTCGAACCCTAGACCCTAAAACATACAAGATACGGGAACGCACTCTATTCAGATAGCAACCAAAAATCACACGCGTCCGAGTAGGACGTACAGCGCCGGCTTCTACATAGAAACCCGAAGCAGTTTGCTCATCTCGTACACGACAGGTACCCAGATACATACAATCACAGACACGCGATATGTTTGCATTCAGTTGCAACCATTGCAATTTGGTTATAACTCATCCCCGCATACGTTCACGTACGACACACCAGCGCACCCTTCTACACAGCCACCTATTTGCTCTTGCTCATCTCACACACCCCCGGACTGACAACCATACACACACACCCAAAAAAATTACAGACACGCGATGGATTTACCATCGCAACTACATCCAATCGTCTCATACGTTCGCGTTAGACATACCGGCGCCCTCCTCTACATAGCAACCCGAGCCAGCAATAGGCGAATCCCCCACACGACCAGCCACCTTATGCCCTGGACCATTGGTCGTTGTTGCGCACGCGAGATGGCCCTCAGCATCCAAGGTGATCTGTATATAGATACAACACAATACGATGGTGAATATTCCAGATATTTCAGATATAGAACCCTACCACAATGGTATATGCTAAAGCTACCAATATGTTATATGGCTAAAGCCACCAATATGTTTATGCTAAAGCTATCAATATGTTACATGGCTAAAGCTACCAACACGTTCTCTGACTAACGCTACCAGTGATTTATATGCGAAATCTATCAATATGATATATGACTAAAGCTACCAAAGTTAGATGGCTAAAGCTACCAATCTATTATCTGACTAAAGTTACCAATATTTTAGTATTAGAAAAAGCTGCCAACAAGATATATGGAAAAAGCTACCAATAAGTTAAATGGCTAAAGCAACCAATGAGTTATATGGCAAATGCTACCAAAACTACTAATAAATTATATGGCTGAAACTACCAATGTTATGCTACGAGGGTGCGGCAGATCAGATGCTTTGCAGACAAAGCATGTGCCCATGTGTAGGTACAGAAGGACAAAGGAAGAACGTGTTGCTAAATTCATGTACAAAAACGGAAGGTACCGCCAGCTCCTCGGAATGCACTAACAACACCGGAGATCCCACGAAGCCGTGCATTAACGGAACGCAGTACTCTTGTGCGTGTGTACGCGTGCACTTCTCATCTACATACAGCAGCTATCGTATCGTGTCCGGAAACCGCCACATCACGCGTCTCTTCTGGTTTATCCTCTGCCACAGTCAGGTCAGTCGCCACGATACTCAGTATTTGCTCTAGACTATTTGCAGATGGCTGGTTGGGTGTGTATGGCCCACACGACCATTGCTGTGCGTTACCTAGTGGTTATCAAGTGCGTATGTGTGCATGTGCGTGTGCGTATGAAATAATGTATCTGTTAGTGCTCCACACTACTAGCAGATGGCCGGTTGCGTATATATGACCCAGATGAACCCTTCGGTGCCATACCTGCGTCATCTAGTACTTGTCAAGTGCGTGTGCATGTGCGTGTGCGTATGAAATAGTGTATTAGTTAGTGTAGTGCAGGTGCGTGGAAAAGCGCATTATTAGTCCGGTAGTGCGCCCTCGTATGAGTATGCGTAAATATAGTAGACAGTGGGCATGTCGACACAAGCACGTCAACAATCTGTACCAGGCCGATGCGTGATTTCCGGAATCTCGAGTGACTCTAAGCTGGTGTTAAACCCATGAATGTATCCAAGTCTTGACCCTCGCATGATATGAATCCAAGGCTTTTGTGCACTGGTTCTTGATTCGTTTTTCTGTATTAAGGACTCACCCTGCATATTGATGTAGAAGTTGGGTTGACACCGCTTGTCCATCCAGTCGAGGAACTGACCCGTAGACGCCGAAGTCTCTGTGGCAAGCAAACAAGCGAGGCGTAGCGTATGTGTTAGAGAGAAGTCGCGGGTAAACTAAATGGCTCTGTATGGTGACGGGCTGGAAAACGTTCAGTGAATCGTACGCATATGAGGGTAGCACATACAGCACTTAAATCATGTATTCATTCGAGCACACTGTTTCATACAACATTGTAAGTCTCTTTAGTGTATCCTTAGCGGACATTCTATATATTAGAGATACAAGACGTTTACATCGAAGTAGTATATTAGAATTTTTACATCTAATATGAATGGCAATAGCGTCACTTTCTATATTATAGCCCCAAAATACAACCTTATACGATATAAATACAGAGAAGTATATTCATTGAGTCATATAATATACTTAAGCCTACCTGTTGACTTTTTTTCAAAACCCATCATTCGCGCGAACCTTTTGGCGCCCGACCCCACAAGTAAAGAGTGCCTAGTGTGCTCCATGACTGCCCTGAAGGGTGTGTACGTATAGACAGGTATGAATACACAGAGATAATATATATATATATATATATATATATATATATATATATATATATATATATATATATATATATATAAATATATATATATGTATATGTATATGTATATATATATATATATATATGTATATGTATATGTTTATATATATATATATATATATATATATATATATATATATATATATATATACATATAAATATATATATATACACATATATACACACACACACACACACACACACACACACACACATATATATATATATATAGACTTATATTTACAATTAGAGCCATAGTTATACCTATAGTTGGAGCTATATACATACACCTAAAACATGCTCTTAGAAAAGGTAAATAGTTGTTACTACCTAGTATTGTCAGTTAAACTCCCGCACTTAAAAAGCTAGGGAGCTTCATCCGCTAAAAGTGTAATCACTAATCTCTTAGGGTAAAATTTGAACCTACATTGTTTGAGTTAACAGCTCAAAGTTCTACCGTTAAACTACCTAAGATCTATATATATATATATATATATATATATATGTATATTTATATGCGTAAGTAGTGAGTAAAATTGTATACTACATAATTTATTATCTATGACGAATGGCTGCAGCCTACCCATGAAAACAAGGAAACAAGAATGTCTGTGTCAAACAAAGATGCACTCGTACAATCTATGCCACAATGCAGATTTTATATCGACGAGAATGCACGTATAGAGATGGACAGTGGTAGAACTATACACATCATAAGGAAGCTAGAGTATAAGTGTCTTCATTAGAGACACCACAACAACCTAGTTGTAGCTGCTTAGTTGCTAAGGGGAAGATTCGCTAAGCTTCCACCTGTCAGGGTTCGTTTCCAATTTGCGAATCCAAAAGTACGCGGTAGGTATTGAATTCTTTGCACCGTTCCAGACTCGTTAATAGAACTTTACTATCTACGTGTACGATGATTCAGTACATACATATGTGTATACAAATTAGCCTGTGATACAATCCGTGTATACATTTATATAGTCAATAGCCAAATCTGTGCATACATACGTATATATACATACGGTTATATACATTCGTATATATACATGCGTATATATATATATATACATATATATATATATATTCTTGTATCGACACACCTTGCAACCCCAATGGCGTTTCGGACGCCGTACAGGGCACCCACACTACCTACTCTCACGCCTGGCCCATCCATAACCATAGCGTCCAGTGTCACGTGTCCATCCGTATCAGGATGAGATCCATAGCCCACAGAACCATCGCACTGCTTCTCTTCGCAGTATCTGTTAATGTATGCGCACAGTAATAATCTGGTGTTAGTGTGGGTTAAGTTATAACATGCACGCAGATAGACGGATGCATACAGTTCGGTATCTAACGCCTTAACGGTAGTAACCGCACCCGTCACCAAATAACATGGATTTGTGAATGGTGTTGAAACGGAGTTCCCCCAGACTTCATACATACCACCTAGACATTAGATACCGTACCTACAACTTAGACAGCTAATGAGTGTAATAACACAGCCACTTTATAAGCCATTTCGCAGTCCATTCTACTGTGTGGTCTCCACTGCAGTCTTCCGTTGCGCACAGTTCGGTACACGAGTTATAAGTGCTAACAAGTACAAGGGTGTTCAATTAGCGTCGGTCGCATGCAGAGTCGCAACTATACCAAACCCGAGAAGCATAGGCACTGGAACAAAATCGCGGGTGTACTGCTGATACTACTACAACTGTTCAACAGTCCGCATATGAGCTCACGTGTGCAGTAATCATGGGTAGGCATACAGCAGTAATCATGGGTAGGCATACATAACCGCGGATATGGTGAATGACAGACAGTATCATAATCTGGTCCAAGTTTATCAGACCACTTTTCACCTGCTCATGGCCTCGCATGTACAAGTCCGGGCAAATCCACACTGTAACGTATGGAAGCCAGACACTGGAACAAGTTTTAAATGTACCTCAAACCACTTTTCAACTGCAGATGATCTCGCATGTACAGAATTCAAAAAAAAGAATACCAAATATTATACAAAACAATTACAGTTATCAGTCCTGGACCCACCTACATCTGGCCTCACACGAGCGGACACATATAGCAGATACTCCAAGACACTGACACTACTACAGGCATTCGATCACCACCTGCACATGGCCTGTACCACATCCAGTCGGTGCTTGTTATCTCGCATCGCCTGTAGCCCTATGCGGCCTGCGCCCACAAACTCACCAACACTGCGCGGGAAAGGATTGCATTACAAGCGATCCCGTGAGTGATGATGTCTATGTTGGAGACAGTAGAAAGTGGTCACGCAGAGTGGGCGAGGGGGTGATATGGAGGGAGTAAAGGTAAATACTCTGATTGATGATGTAAACATGCCAAATAAGGTACGCATACAAGAGAGTAAATATAAACACGCTAGTAAAAGATGTAAACATGCCGATGAAGGTAGTTATAGAACCCACAACACGGCAAAGAGAGTGTGGTGCAATTGAATGCCCAACACTGACGCCTCGTGGTAGAGAGTAGTGCACAAAGCCACCCATTGCAAGTTGAAGATTGTTTGGGGTTTCTTTATCCGTATTTAGAAAGGCTACGTTAGTCATAGCATCCAACCCCCAGTATCTACCTACCTTCTACGCCACGGGTTTGACGAAAGTTGCTAACCCTAAAAACATGTATGCTAATTGTATACTTAGTTTACGCATATGCATGCGATTCTATTAGACTCGCACATTGATACACATTTCAGTACAAGTATACTATATATATATATATATATATATATTATATGTATATATATAAA
>NW_014040244.1:38320-41380 GCF_001186125.1 Sphaeroforma arctica JP610 | reverse complement strand
TTTTTGATAACAACAGCTCCAAGTTTGCTTGTGATGCTTCATGATTGCATATATGATATATGCGAGTTCAGTTGCAGATACAAAAGAAGGGATTCTTCTCTACAAGTGCATTTGCGTAAATCGTATACAGGAACAAATGTAAAATATTTTACGGGAAATGAATGGCTCATTATTTACGAGACTCTAGAATCTAGAGTTCAGCGAAAAACGACGAAACCCAAAGTTTGTTATCAGTTTTCATCGGTATCTATGCCATGACTCAATGAGCTGTCCTAATTTATCATACATATACGTTTTCTCTCGCATGAAACGTTGTTAGTGTAAGTGGGTTATAAAGCTTTAAAGGTACTGAGTACTGAGTACTGACTGAAAGATAGTAAGATTATGTCATGAAATAGACCTTGTTGTACTCATACACCTCAGAACTCAAATATTGCACCCAAATCAGACATACAGGACATAAAAATAAACATATACAAGTAAACGTAAAATGTACTGAAACTCTGGACAAGGTCCAAATAAAAAAATTATGTATTTATCTATTCAATTCAAATTTGTTGAATGGCTATGACAAATTGCTATAAAAAAAGAGTCAGTTTATGGCTGACATTTGACTGGAGGTCTGTATGTATGACTGTATGCCTGTGTATGATATTTATATGTAAATATTTTAGTATTTATAAGTCTCACTCTCTATAGTTTAGTATGTAGTAAATATTTACATAAATATATAGTATTCATAGAGGTACATGATATTTGTTTTTTTACAAAACAAATAAATAAAAATACTCGGGTATTCTAAAATATATTTATATTTGTAGACTCCTAAAAAGAACAAGCATCAAGATTCAAGAGACCCAAGAACATTTTAAAAATATGTAGACGTTTACGTACTACTACATAGAGGCTACGATCAAGTGACCTAAGAACAGTTACGATGAATATCTTTATACGGCACTGGTGACAACAAAATTATTAACCACATCAGTTTCCTACCAGTCTCATACTTTTTCGAGCTTAATTTGCTTTATATATGGTGTTTTAATGTAATTAGCGCGATTTTAAGACCGCACTTATGAGATGTGCTTGTTTTCTGCCGGGTTGTTTGTTATCTGTCGGCTGAAAGCGCTCGACTTAAATATTAGATATTGTAGCGCGGATACAACCCATTTGTTGCACTTATGTTAGGTCCTTGTCGGTCTTAAGGGCTTGACATATGTTAGCAGCTAGACACATGCATGTAGGCGTCTTCTGTCTTAGCTATTGCTTCGGATTCGCCTATGGTGTTACAATTGACACTATTCGTGTCTAACATACGTCGACCTCTCCTCTGAGGCCGACAAAGAACTAATACAACAAGTGTAACAAATGGGCTAAAATCACGCTAATTACATCTTAAAAGCAAAGGAATCTCGAAAAAGTATTAGTATGAGACAGGTAGGAAACTGGGCCCGAGGTGGTTAAAATTTTATTGTCACCAGTGCCGTATAAAGACATTCATGTTCAATTGTCCATGGCCTTTTTATAATAAAATTTTGTCATTTTCAGGCTTTCAGCCATAGCTATTAAATAAAACACGGCTATGTTTCAGCTGGTCTACTATATATTTAAAAAAAAATTAGAAGGGGTGACGTAATGACGTTATGTGATTCTCAGTTTTCACTACTGACGAGTAACACCAATCAAAAGCCATGACATGACTTTTTTCACTCTCATATTAAAGTTCATGACTCCAAAAGACAAGTTGAGATTTGACATCCACGATAATATGCTGAAATGAAATGCACAATTGCAATTCAAGGATCCCGTCGCATACGCAAATTTATTTTTGCCTCTCAGTCATTAGCGGCGTATCCGGGTATGTACGGATTTGAGTATAAATAAACGGTCCGAAATCACCTTCACATTAGAAGTACTGAACAACGACAACTTATAAACGCAAATATGATCAATACAACTGCGCTAACCAATATCAACTTATTCACACCCACAGCGGTGGCCATATTCTGGGCTGGTGCATCTGTAAGTATGATAAGAAACTTAATTTCATCATCTGCTAGACAACGTTAGTTCTGATTTATTTGATTGTGAGCTGTTGATTTGAGGCAATATACAGTGATTTTCAGAGATTCTTACCCTGATATGGGTTATTAACCAGAGTTCTTGATATTAATACCGTATAACAACAGGTGGCTATAGACCAAGAGACTAGGTCTAAGTTCTGGGCGTCCGGCGTCAACGATGCACAGGCATTTGATGTGGGCGTAGCTGTATTCACTTACCAGGGTATCCTGGAGTCCACTTTGGCGGCGGCGGCTTTGGGGTCTGCAGTTTATTACAGATCCGACCTCCTCGTTCCTTACAACGAGAAAGCTCTGGGTGTAGCTTTAGTCGCACACATTCTACAAAGAGGTGTATTTATAAAATCGTTACGGCCACGCGCTGAGCAATTGGCTAAGGGACTAAAGGTGAGCTACATTCGGTGATATGAATTTTCTGCTCGGGGTTGTCAACCTGTCTTTTACTGCCAAGAACTTTTTTGATAGCGTTGCGGTTGTGTGCAATACTAAGGCATTCTGTTTATTTTATTTCACTTGCAGGTCCCACCTTCAAATTCACACTTTGCCTTCCTAGCCCTGGAGGTCGTGAAATTGGGTGCACTTCTGACGGTCTGAAGTGCGAGTCCAATATATTGCAGCTTGTAATTCAAATAAAGAAAAGTACACAGAGTCTTAAAACTGATTTCGTAATGTCCAGTTCGTATCGTACACATAAGCACACGATCGTCGTCACCATAATTGGCAGCCAATAGCCCTATTAATACAATCATACTGTCTTTGTAGGAATAAATGCGGTGGACACACTCACCTACACACACACACATATATATACACATATAATATATATATATATATATATGTATGTGTATATGTATATGTATATGTATATGTATATGTATATGTATATGTATATGTATATGTATATGTATATGTATATGTATATATATATATATATATATATGTATATATATACAGTTATTGTATTATATATATATATAGT
>NW_014040244.1:18697-38299 GCF_001186125.1 Sphaeroforma arctica JP610 | reverse complement strand
TATATATATATATATATATATATATATATATATATATATATATATATATATATATATATATATATTGTGTTGCTAGGCAACGTGTGTGATTCACTGGTGGTACTCGTGTCGGATTTACTCACAAGAGATGCCGAAGGTGATGTACGGCCCTTATTGGTATATAGGCTTAAATAGTATAAAGGCTTAAATAGTATAAAGGCTTAAATAGTATAAAGGCTTAAAGGCTATAAATAGGACCGTCCTGGAGAATTTATACCGCTCTGCACAAAAAGACACGAAAGTTGTTGGAGGGAGATACTCAACGGCTTGCTATATTACTGAATCGTGGCCATTGTTACTATACTTAGCAAAAGTACCACAACAGTCCTGGGCAGGTGATGCTGGCAAATACTATTAAGCCTGGGTGGCAAGAATCTAATAAAATACGACTAAAAAAGATAATGTGCAAGTATATATATATACATATATACATATACATATGTATATATGATATAATATAATATATATATATGTATATATATATATATATATATAACGACTTTGGAAGTTTGAATATTGATATACTTTTATTTCATCTTTCATGTTACAAACACAGCCTTTCATACACACAGATACGCGCATATACTATTGCACATAAGTATTTCCATTTCAAACGTGTACTTTCTACACGCTTGCCTTCTTCAGGTTTTCGGGAGAGTCCCTCTGCGGCAGCACTTTACCGGAGTGACTGCCGACGACAAGCTCCTGTTCCGTATCGATGTTGTCCACATCCTTTGTGCGAGTCTGATCACCCCACATATTGCTGAAATCGTTCGCCTGAGACTCTTTCTCTATTTGATGACACCTGCGCATAGTACATCCAGTATGAAAGTACAAATAGCTTAATGTTAGTAACACCGAACAGAAAAGACCGCCAGCGTAGAACTAGCAACACAAAACACAGAAAGACGACAAACTTAGCGTACTTGCACACATAATGGTGTATAGAGACTCATAATATATATATATATATATATATGTATGTAAATAAATAAATACATATATATATATATATTCAAGCAATCACATGCATTGCTACATAGAGATTCGTAGTATACTTTCACATATATTGGCATAGAAACTCGTACGTATACATACATACATACATACATACATACATATATATCTGTCTGATATGTATATACATACCTTCACGTGAATTGGTATATAGAGACAGACATCAATGTACGCATACGCGAGCAGACTATAAACAACGGTATCCGTGACAAAAAGTGCTAACGGAATTTTGGGTTTTTGTCAAGTAACCAACAACACCTCATTTGTTCCCATGTTCAACCTAATACACGCATGTGACTGAATTGTTGAAGGTCCAAACTCCCACTCAACCACAGTGATACAGGCGATATACCACTTAACTACATACATACACGTGTCTGATTACTTACGTATTAAAGTTCTACATACATACACATGACTGATTACTTACGTATTAAAGTTCTACATACATACACATGTCTGATTACTTACGTATTAAAGTTCTTCGCAAAAGGGTTGTCAGCACCGAATGGGCGGGTGGGCGCAGATCTGAGACACTCCTGCACGTAGGTGTCCTTGCGCAGCTCAGGTGCGGCATCTCCGTCCTGCGTCTCCTCGTCAACCACTGCATAAAGGAGTGCATATGAATACGTGTGTTAATGAAATAGTCCGAGAAGTCTTCCGAGCACACACATCTCAGCATGGGAAGTAAGAAGAGGCATGGTCGTGAGAGGTGAGCAGAGGGTATAGTTATATGCTTGCGGCGATAGCAAGAGATTGTGACACAGCCACATACTGAGGAAAAATGCCCTAAAACCATTTTCACTACAATGCTACACGGAATATATATATATATATATATAAATGTCCATAGCCGATACGAATCATGCGCCATGATGAAAGGATGACTGACACTCGACGAACCAACTACTGGTGGATCATCGACAAAAAGTAGTACTCAACATGGTACGTTTCTCTCAATACACGAAGGGACACCCCAACACACAACACACTCTTGATACCTTCATATATGTGCAGGAGAATGCCTGTACTTGCAGACACATTGACAACACTATAAACACAGCAACAATACAGACAAATATAATAACCATAATACCTACCTAGCGCAGTGTTGAGGGGCAGATACTTGGCGGGTCGGCTGTACCATTTATTGGTGAACCTCCAGTAGAGGATAGTCGCAATGATCGTAGGCAGGCAGACGAACGCCCACCCAGATCCCTTCGCGCCCAGATATCCAAACATCACCACCTTAGGATGGAGTGGATGTACAGGATTGATATACAGCGACACACACACACATACACAGAGAGGGTCAAAATGTAAAACTCCGACGTTGGTAAGTTCATCGCATGGTAACTCAACAACATCTGAGTTTTATTTTGCCAAGTATGCCGAACGGTAGCCCAAACACCGTGTAGAGGTTAGAAGGGCAGTGGGAAATTGTAGCGGCGTGAATAAATTTTTGAATGTGCAGAGTGAGGGACGTTACTTGCCAGATGTATACCTTTGCCAATGTTCCATGAGCACAACAAGCGTGGTACATATAGTTGAAACAGCAATTTCCAAAGCCGAGTTATACCTGGTACAGAATAAGACTGGCCATCGTTCTATTGAAAACCATTGGGAAGAACTCTCCATAACCCTGAGGATGGAGATTAATTGTTACTGTCAGAAGGTACAAGCATGCATGAGGAAGACAAAATTCAGAGACGATGGCGTGGGAACATGCCGGTAAAGAGCAGTATCAGAGAACGATCACGGTCGACAAGCTGACACGCACACGCACATATAAAAACATACAATCACGTGCTCAATAATCGTAGCGAAATCACACACGCACTTCCAACCCTCACCACACGCATACACTCTCTTGGAACACACCTCATAGTCTGGCACGGGCTGAGAGACGTACATGACCTCGTACTTGAAGGTGAACATAGCGCACACGTAGTACAATATGCAGAACGGGATGATCAGCGATGCCATAGACGCGTAGGTTACTCCGATGATAAACACCAGCATGATATCACCGTAAGATTTGGCTGTGCATTGGAGATGAAGGGTTGTTCACAGTTAGCGCCGGCAAATACATGACTACAGCACCACATGGCGCATATGTACACTACACTGATAGTACATACTCAAACACAATACCACCGTACGATTGGGCCGTAGATCGAAATTGGAGCATTCTCATTCAGTGTTAAGGAAAAGGAAGAGGTACGGGATTACGTAGGAATTGAATAACATGCTGGTGGTGGAGTGTGTGTAAAAAAAAAGAAGCTTGCACTCCGAAAAACAATTTTGTTGCGACTTTTCGTACGCGTACACGCACACGCACGCACACACACACACACACACACACACACATATATAGATATATATACATACAAATATACCTACACAAATATACATGCAAATATAGATACAGATACACACAATATACGATTATTAGTCGAAATGTGCACCACACGCTTGATAAAAACTTGTACGTCTTTCTTTATACAAATATATTACAGGAATTGATATATTACAACGGAGAAGTATCGCAAATGAAACTGCGATCATCAGCAGCCGTACTGACTGAATTCATTCCGTAGACCTTTATTCTGTGAGAAGCAATAGTGACCACACACCCTAGCCCCTATTCGTAAATAGGCACTTATCACTAAAGATACACACCTCCATAAACCTACGGACGCACAGACATATGCACCCATTCTTACCATATTTGATCTTGGCCTTGGGGAACCAGACCTCGGCCCTCTCCCTGGGAGTCTTGGCCAGCCATTTCATCTTAATCCAGTAGATTGCACCCCCTGCAATATCCGCAAGCACACCTGGGAAACTACCCGCCGTCTTCAGCATGATGAAATTGATGAAGAAATTCGCAACTGGAAATGAAATGAAATGTAATGGGGCGGGGTGGAAAGGTTGGTACGTGTGAGTAGGTATAGAAATAGTAATGGGGTGGGATGGAAAGGTTGGTACGTGTGAGTAGGTATAGGTATAGTAAGTCTATCGGAACAATCGGAATTGAATGTATATAGGTATAGTAAGTCTATCTGACCAGCTGGAATATAGGATGTATGGGGTTTAGTCAAAGGCTAAACATCTGGCGGAAGAGTCAAGGTACATGCAAGTACATACCTCCCGGCAAGGACTCAGTCAGAGGATCAACCACAGAGTTAAACCCGCCCGTGCCCTCATTGAAATCATCCACAATCTCCTGACCCGTGGCCAACGCACCGCCAGCCACAGTGGAACCAATGAACACGTTGATGACGTAGAAATAGAACAGCTTCTCGAAGGTGCCCTTCTCCAGGTCACTGTGCTTGTCTTTGCCTTCCAGGATGGTCAGTCCTGGCACAATGAAATCGAACAAGAACATTATATGTGGAAGAAAGGTGAGCGGGAAGATTTGTAGCGGGAAAGACCACTACTTTACTGACACATAATCTGCCACCTAGTGAGAGTATACAGCGCACGTAGAAAGATTGCGCGAAAGGGAATAACACCGTGCAAAATACTGACTTGTCGTGCTTGGGATAGGCACACAGGTCGGTCTTGAACAGACACGTGAATACGCACGAGAATGACACGTCGGAGGCCCGAATGTACATACATTGGAAAACCACAAATAGAGACACGTACGAATGCGTACATACATTACATACGAATAACCTTTACACATTGACTGAGGCAGATGTTTGAACATACCTCTGCAAATGAGTGGAAGAATGGCCAAGAAGATGGTCAAAATCAGCGTGGGCATGACACCCTCGAGGATACCTCTGACTAATGGGATGGCGTCGATGATGGGTGTGATCCACGAGAACTGCTCCTCCAACGCACACAGATTCGTCAGCGCTGAAAGAGCCATGACATTGGTGGTTGTTTATAGAACATAGATGTGAAGTTTGATCTGATTGGGCATCCACCTATCACCCGCCAGGACCACAAAAAAGGCCCGGTTGCACACGACAGGATTCTTAACACACGCAGCACCAAAACACACACAAACAACATAGATACACACCACACACAAACAACATAGATACACACCACACACAAACAACATAGATACACACCACACACAAACAATATGGATACACACCACACACAAACAACATGGATACACACCACTCACAAACAATATGGATACACACCACACACAATTAACAAATATACACACCACACACAAATAACATATATACACACCACACACAAACAACATATATACACACCACACACAAACAACGTTTTAGGGTTATACACTCAAACAAAATATATAAACGCTCGCAAGTCAACGAATGGATGAATACGAGAGGTCTCATTGCTGACCACACGGAGAAACGTGTCGTGGCCAAAACATGAACCCCCAACAGATCTCTCCAATATCGCCATGCCTAGGCGTCTATGAAATAGATACAATACCTAGACACTCACGCAAACGTTTGAGTTCAAATGGATGCACACACGATATTTAGTTTAATTGCAAATAATTGCATGTACAAATATATGCAAGTACTTGTGGGAAATCGATAAGATACATTCATATAAAGCATAGCTACGATTTCAAAGGAAAAGTAGGTGACAAGGTCGATGTGAAAACCATATATAATTCGGCGGCAGTCAAACCAATGGGCGCACACACACACACACACATATATATATATATATGTATACATACATTGGATGAACGCGATAGGGATCATGTACAGCATAACAATCATCCAAGTGATCAGGTATATGATCAGCGAGCGATACGGCTTGTAGCGCTCCAGTTGGCCCATGTTAGGCCTGCAAATACGGACGATGTGGAGAACAAATCAGTCGTGAGAATGTAGGTGACAAACGTTGTATATAGCCATAATGTGGTGTAGGAGACAAATGTATATAATCACAATGTGGTGTAGGAGACAAATGTATATAATCATAATGTGGTGTAGGAGACAAATGTATATAATCACAATGTGGTGTAGGAGACAAATGTATATAATCATAATGTGGTGTAGGAGACAAATGTATGTAATCATAATGTGGTGTAGGAGACAAATGTTACACATAACCATAACGTGACTCGAACATGGTACGAAAGCGGGAGCGGCATCAGGCCTCCAGTATGTGTAGATACTCATTTGAGTACACACTCGTAACTAGCAAGTGGCAATCCAATTGCTACACACACATACCAGTACACGTTGTTTGCTTGCGGGGCCGGTCTAACCTGGTAGACCTTCTCACTGTCTCGGACGAGTACCTGCATATATTTGTACATAAACACATTTACAATTAAGTTCACTGTCGTGAGTACATTCAATTAAATCCAGACGTATGCGCGCGAGTCTAAGAAATGTCGGCGTGTCGCGACAGGAGGGAGACGTGTCCACGGGTGTGTGGGTATGTATTATCTCCTCATATTCAAATCATCTCTCTGCGTTACTAGCCAGTACAGATAGATCAAACTTCGTATAAAACCTCACTTTACAATAATAGTCGATAGTGACACCGGCCTACAAACCAGGAGAATATCTCCGGTTCACCTGCTCTAATCAAATCCAATTTTATCTGTTCTTCTTCATCAATAGATAAATCTTTTTACCTAACTGGTCACACTGTAATTATACAGTGTTGAGATAGAGTCTGACTGTCTGAATAAATGATATAATAAAGTATAGGGTAGTCTATCAGAATATTGGGTAGTATAGGATATAATTCTAGAAACACCCTAGTGTCTATTATGTAGTCTGTTTATATCGTGACTGTATATATTATGCAACAGTCGATACTTTCCTGATACACTACATATATGAATGCACACAACATGCACATACATACATACTATGCAGCCAAAACCATACCTGAGTGGCTATAGAAGGACTCTCCATATCCGTGAACGTTACAAACGCAGCACCATTGGCGGTCTTTTCCTTCTTCTGCTCTACAGCCAGCTCTTCGTTGAGTCTATTCAATTCTTTAGTCCAGTAAGGCACGGACTTCACTTCCTCACCAAACAAACCCAAGAAACCCAAGCGGTGTCTACATACGGGAGGCAAAATTTTCATCTAATTATACTAAAGAACATGACGTGGAGGAATGCTATAGGCACAATGTAATAATGTGACAAATGATATTTTACTTGTGGCAAAAACATGAGGGTTAGATGAGCGTAGAACGCGCACACACAGACATGATAGGGCATGTTTGTATATTTATTTATTCATAAAGGTATGCATATAAAATACAAGAAGGTACCACATGGTTAACGGGGGTCACTAGAAACTCAAAAATACGTCACACACCACCACAATCTATAAACACGCACACATAGGCAAATGTGCACACAAACACACATCTGTAAATAGTCACCGAAAACAGGGAGATAGTAAACTTAATTCTATCCGGATCCCGGGATACGTCTGTCAAAATCATAACATACATGTGACCGAATGACTAGTGAAAATGGGTAAGATTTTTAGCCATCTACCATGCTACCATACACACACGCTGAAGAATACACTATACAAAAAGACTACCCGTGCGTCGAAGCCGGGCCCCTTTTCAATGATTCACACCCCTAGCCTTAAAAAGTCTTACACGATTTACAAAAATTTAGTACAAGAGCTTTACAGATGACTCTCCAAAATGGTAAAACTACACACACGCACACGCACACGCACAAACACACATATACGTATGTTCACACTTGTAAATATAAATATACACATATACACACAAATATATATCATTAGATACATAGGTACTGCTGACATACTGGGGCTCTTCTCCAGTGGTGTCCTTAGTCCAAAGCGCACGCTCCAACTTTCGCATTGCCACTTCTCGTTTTTGAAATAGATCCTCACACTCTTCCGGATTCTTGTGCACGACGACATGCTTGACCTATTGGCAGATAAAGGCGCACTTGTCAGAACTTACGCAGGGGTGGAGAGATAGTGCATATGAAAAAACTATCAAAGCCACGGGCACCGACAGAAATGACACTGAGCTCAATGCTGATGGTATTGATTGTATGTGTATGATACAATAAGACAGAACGCTTATGAAAGTGTCGATACAACCTCTGTATATGTTTCAATATACAAAAGATTGGTAAGAATCAATAACATTGCAGGTTGTGTATCTCACAAACGCACATATCCTAATAGTTCACACAAATACATACATCCCCACACATCCGTGATTGCAGATAGATTTCCCGAAAACTCGGGCACAAGAACTGGAAGCATGCACCCCATATGCACGCTTCGGATATTCGTCTTGAGATTACACATACCTTATCGGGGAACATGCTGTTGAAGAAGTTAGCGATGGACCCTTCCGACAGATCCTCCTTAGGAATATCCTTAACCAGTGCAGAGTGACAGTGGTCGTCCTTCAGCAGGAACGCTCTCTGTCTGCGAAGCACGTACTATGTGGGCGTTTGTGGACGGCGAGGAAAGGTGACATGGAAGAGTTCAATCAAAGATGGATGAGCGTAGATGTGCCAGAGGTGCACAAACGAACTTTTGAAGCATGTTTGTGAACTTGTGGTCTACCGAAGGTGAGGAATAAGGAATTAAATGCATGCAGTATGAACGCTCACTGTGAGGTATTGAATCCATGCAGTATGGTCACTCACTGTGAGGTATTGAATGTATACAGTATGGACACTCACTGTGAGGTATTGAATGCATGCAGTATGGACACTCACTGTGAGGTATTCAATGCATGCAGTTTGAACACTCGCTGTGAGGTATTGAATGCATGCAGTATGGTCACTCACTGTGAGGTATTGAATGTATACAGTATGGTCACTCACTGTGAGGTATTGAATGCATGCAGCATGGACACTCACTGTGAGGTATTAAATGCATGCAGTATGGACACTCGCTGTGAGGTATTGAATGCATGCAGTTTGAACACTCACTGTGAGGTATTGAATGCATGCAGTATGGACACTCACTGTGAGGTATTAAATGCATGCAGTTTGGACGCTCACTGTGAGGTATTGAAGGCATGCAGTATGGACGCTCACTGTGAGGTATTGAATGCTTGCAGTATGGTCGCTCGCTGTGAGGTATTGAATGTATGCAGTTTGGTCGCTCACTGTGACGAAGCACATACTTTATTGACGTTTGCAGACAGTATATGAAGTGTACACGCTATTCCATCCAAGTTGAAACACACAGGCAAGAGACAGAAGCCACCTCGTAAGGTGAATATGCTGCTATACGGTGTCGCAGCAACTGCTATACAACGCACACGATAAAAATGAATCCCAACACATACAAATCCAGCCAAGCTAACGCAGGTATATATACGCAATAGGTACCCTAGCATATTTACCGCCACAGACATACTAACACAGGTACACATACGTATTTGTATTCGCGATGCATTAGTATCATGACGATGACGGTGAAGAGAAGGACCGAGATGGCGTGCGCAATCATCTTTGCGCTACCATCATCGATGTTACCCAGAGTGAGTGCATCCAGTTCAATTAGACCCTTGCCACCCGACACATTGAGAGGGATCAATACAATAACACCTGGTTGTTTGATAGGGTGAGAAAGTAGAATGAGCAGGCAGCTATGTAAAACCTTACACGACTATCAGTCAGTAAAAACCGAAAAACTGGTCGCTTTTTGATAATGATCGGATATATATAGGCTTTCGATGTATTTAACTTTGATTATGATCGAATTTATTTTATTAAGATTGAATCTATGAAACTTTCGATATCAATTTCGAATATGATCGGAATCATGAAACATTTCGATATAACTTCATGCACATACCGTATGGGAAGAAGCAGAGGAAGATCACGGCGAACATTTTCACCACGCGGTAAATCATCATGGCATCCAAGCCAGCGGCAGATAGAATCTGCGGATAAACCGATGACAGGAAAACACTTGAGGTATGTCTAGAACGAACACATACGTACATTTAGAGACTTACTAGGTGGTTCTACTGATGAATGAATATGTGTTGATAAGAGTATCAGGACATGGCTTTAGAGACATTTGGATAAGATGAGGTAGAAGCAAAGGCAGTGTGGCATTTGGATAGGATGGGGTATATGCAAGGGCAGAGTGTACTGCCGGGCATATTAAATAGCGGTACTGTAATGTGCATCTAATAGTGTGGGAGCAATAGGGACATATACATGAACTACCTCGCACAAGCAGTCACAATTGTCAACAGAGCATACAACTGACGACAAGGATAACTGATCAGACCTACACGTGTGAGTCAGATAAGATACACGAAGTTACCATATCTAATTAAGAAAGGCGCATAACTTTTAATATCCGTGTACTCGAAGGGTTTAGGTAGTTTTTATGTATCATATAGCCAGTTAAAGTGTTTCATAATAAAGCTAGCTAAAGTGAAGAGATAATTGCTCTCATATAATCGAAGAAAGTACAGCCGATAAAGTATAGTAGATTAGACGGGCTACAAATTTTATTTCCCTCATATTTAATGTATATTGTTACTTCGATAAAATGGAGATCCAAGCCTACAGCTACAAAATAGACACGATTGTTATTTTTATTTTAAAAATAAACAAACAATTATACCTTTTTATTGAAGTTTATTTACAGTATATATTACATGCATATACACACATATATATATATTCATATACCTATAAATACATACATGTACATATATATATATATTTATATACGTTCATACATCCAATACACACCCACCGACCCACTCACCCGTTTCTATATATATGCATATCCACATATATTTATATATACATGTACCCTTGTATGATCTAGGGCACATACATACGCACATACGTACATACACACACACACACATATATATATACATGATATGTATATATACAAATTTGTATATATATATATATATAAATATATATATATATATATATGTACATATTTGTATATATACATTTATACACATATAATTTTATAAACACATAGATTTCTACAATATATATATATATATATATGTATAAATATAAATATATAAATATATATATATATACATACATATATATATGTAGATTTCTATATTATATATATACACACATATATATGTACACGTACGCACACATACACATAGACACGCATGTAAATATATATATATATATATACACATTTTAACATACGTAACCCAACAGATGCCATATATGCTTTTTTTAATGCGCTTTGTCATAGCCTTCTTGATAGACACGAGAGCTATGTCTTCCAACAGTACTCGGGGAATATGAGTAGTTCTTCACATCACGTGCAATAAGTTTCACTTGGACAGAAACTAAGCAACAAACAAAACAACACTGAAACATACATCATCATCGCCAAATTTCCAGAACATCGGCAGCCATGAGAAGTGCGTATATGGTAATTTCGGTACATCCTTTGTGCTGTATATTAAAAAAAGACAAAGACATAAGCGACATGTTACATAAATTCGGCCAATTACATAATTGAGTACCAAGCACATTCCTTTATATATAAGATATAGGATGCAAGTTTAGAGTCTCGGTGATAGTCGGTCGGTGCAAATGATATACACAACACGCGTACAAATCTTACGATAAGACAGCCCTATTGTGCATCGGAATTAAATATAACAAAGAACGTATAATAATGCATCGCAACCGAATGCGACACAAAACATATATGGTGCGTCGCAACCGAATATGACACAGAACATGTTTTTGCAACGCACCCAAAATATGAATATATTCTGCGCAATCATGTATACAAAGGATATAGGGTATGAATCGCAATTGAATTTGTGCGTGACATGTGATACATGTCCATCAGTGATGCTATGGCATTAGAAGAAGGCTAAATTATGTTCATATACTTCAGCCGGCGATGTTTGATACTGATGGGAATTTTACGATAACTAGTAAATGTGGCATTTCCAGGAGGCATAAGCAAGTTCGTGCACTCCAATCGGTGATACTTGGCATATATCTGAGGCCCCTACGATATCTACCAGTAAATATTACAATGCGAATACAGATCTACAGACAAATAGATGCCAACGCACAAACACTACACGCTATAGCCTATGAATAACATACACGATGCTCAGTTGTCGCGGAACGTATACTTTTGGGGATCTCGGCCTCCAGAAATAGAACCAGCACAAGAATATTGCCGACAAAACTGTGTTGAATACTAAGGCAGTGATAAAGGCAGCCAAAGAGGGGTTCTGAATGTCATCACCGTCGGAGACACAGACGGCGCTCGAAGAGTCGCTCATGTTGGTTATATGAGAAGTGCGCGATCGGAAGTGGTATTGGATGACGTCTATGGGTAAGGTATGTTGCACGCTAATACAAGCTCAAGCTGAGATGCATGTAAGAGAAATATGACAGAGAAATCGGATAATATCGCAATGATGTGGTTTTGAAAAGAAAAAAAGGCAAGTACATATATAACTACGCACACGTAACCCCTACTTCTTGTAGTGATCCGATGTTCGCCAGTGCGATTAATAAAAACTTATCAGTACAGTTATAGTAAAAATTAATGAATAATTGAGATCGTTTTGTGATTTGTGATTTGACAGGAGCCGAGTCCGTGATTCAAGTGGGACACCCCAGCCAGGGGCCTGGGCCTGGGCCCAGGGCCCCAGAACCCTGGGGCCTACTTTCTACTACTATTTAGTAGAGGCGGCCATGGGCCAGGCCCCGAGTGGCAAAGGAACACAAACTCCAGAGGCCCAGACCCAGTCTCTCTCTGAGAGTAGTGGACTAGAGGTACACTGCTTGTTTTATATGTTTGTTCAAAAAAAAACAAAAAACAGTAAACACCTTCCCCAGGAGTCGGACCCCCTTAAAACAAATATGTACTGTTGTACAGACAGATAAATTTGTCATATCGATTCATGACGTTTTTGGTTGGTACATACAGTTTTTTAGTCCACCGACTCAGCAGAGTATGAGTATATTTAGAGTATATTCAACCCAGAAGTGCCACAGAGTTTGTGGGGACAACCGGCAATCAGCGACTTAATTTGCACACAATAAAATATATAACGCCAATTTTTTAAATCATAGAAGAATGGATGACCCTATAGTGCTGCAATCAAGATTTGATCATGTGGGGGTTTAAAAATATATCCAATCTCCAGTGATAATTAGAGTAGTGAGGCGCAGCATAACAACGGAATCGATAGTCTAAACCTATTAAATCGCTCCAGATGTGGTAAACTTATCTCCCAGAGCACTTTAAAATCAACTAATGAAGGCTTGGTTTCATCAAATTTTGAAAAGTCGAAACTGATACTTGCCAGACACACAAAATGCATTGGCTGATTTCGGTCAGAATTTTAAAAAGTGTGCAAACTCAGCCAATTATAATCAAAATTGCTAACTGGAGTTCCGGACGCTTGAAAAACATCTAAAAAAAAATACACGAGGAGACTGGAGACTGGAGACTGGAGAGTTAAGAGTATAGACTACAGACTCAGTACATATTTACCAGTAGTCAGTAGTCAGTAGTCAGTACACTCACACTTCACAGTCTCACAATCATCACGCTTCTCAAGTCGCCAGTCACCACTCAGTCACTCACCAGTCACCACTCAGTCACTCACCAGTCACCACTCTACCAGTCACCACTCTACCAGTCACCACTCTACCAGTCACCACTCTACCAGTCACCACCAGTCACCACTCACCAGCTACAATGTCACGCTATCCATTTCATGATTTCCATTCCCCTCCCCCCCGCGGGCCCCGCCCCTCAGGCCCATGCACCCAGGCCCCAGCTAACCAGCCCTCCAGGACCCTCAGCGCAATTTAGTTCAGCCATATTATATTCCCCGAAGGGAAATAGAAATACTGTGATGGGAGGCAAACATTTGGGGTATACATATAATTGCAGGGGTTGACACTTGACAGTTGACACCACCGAAGTCGAATCTGAACAACCAATAGAACGAAACCTTTAGAAACGTCTGTTCATTGGTCCGTTCAAAATATGATGACACTTTACAGTTTACAGTTTACACCACGTGTAAGAAACTTTAATATCGTATTTTGAAGCATTTTGTGGCCCAAAGTTGCAACGGTAGGACTACTTATCGAGTGCACATTTGAAAAATTTGACAATCACTTTGTCCCAAATAAAAGAGTTAGAAAACTTTATTTATCAAAAGCTACCGATAAAAATCAAACGTTTACTTCTCGTGTAAAAACGTCCAACTTATTGAGGTTAGATGGGCTCCATACTTACTGCCATGGGCAGTAGTTTTTGTTTTATTTGTTTTTAAAAAAAACATTCATTCGACGACACATGTGGTCCTGTGGGGAGTGAGGACAGGGGAGTTGGGGAGTCACTGGCCAACTGGGTCTTTCGGAGACTCACTGGGAGTCTGGGTCACCGAGGAGTGGGGACTACGTGTTAAAAAAACCCCCATATTCTTCTTATCTCGATTCCCGCCTACTATCTAAAAAAATGTTTTTTTAGGCGGTTCGGATTTGATTCTGTGGTTGGCCGTTGGCGGCTTGGCACCCCCCCCCCCGGTAGTATTTTTGGACTTGAGGTACGTTTTGGACTTACAAATTTGTAGTACATACAAAAAATACGGGTTTTTTTTGGGCCCTGCGCCAGCCCAAATCAGTGTTTACTAGGCTCTACTATGTGTCTCTAGATCAGGTCTTTCTAGAGAGTCCAGACTCCAGAGAGTGGACCATTTCGAGATTCTTGTCCTACAAGAGGCTACAAAACTGACCCAGGTAATCAAGAGATTCGGACTTTGTGAGATTTGGTGGTCACATTCACTGTCCCACACGAGGTACATTTAACATTTTGTCCAAAATCGTGGGCATTTTGCAATATTACATAGTAAATAGCTATGTAAAACGTGCGTGCGTCAACGTGTTCGATTGTTGTAGTAGAATCCCATTTTATATATAGTATCTATCGCTGTTCAAACATCCACATATACACCGTTCCTATCCTACGAAACAACACATATCCAACATGACTTTGTCAGAAAAATCAACGAAAGCAATCTGCAAGCAGGTCGAGGTAATAATATTTTTTGTAGTTGAGCGGTTTCTTACTGTACATCAAGCAAATTCACCTGTTGTGTTTTACGGTTACACATACATTATATATATATATATATATATATATATATAATATACACACATACTAACACACACACACATATATATATATATATATATGTATATTTATATATATATATATATAAAATATATATATAAATATATATATATTATGTGTGTGTTTTCCTCCACCTCACGTCTCTGTATTTGTAGCTATGTAATCTGGTGGTTTGCAGCATTTGTCCGACCATTTATAGCTTGTGAGTGATATTCCTCTTGGAATTTATCTAGCTTGAACTACATGTGTCGCAGAGTTATTTACATCTAGCTATGTATACTTTCGACAGTGGAGTACTTCTGTGCTGTTACTGTATCGGTGTAGTCGATTGAGAGTTTTATGATTGTGCATATACCCACCCGTTGAGTACTAATTCTGGCTATTTCTCTGCCGCTTTGGAAATACGTGCGTGGGTAAAGCGAAATTAATTAGAGAGGCTCTAAGTGTGGCAAGCTCGAGCTGTAACTCGTTTTTGCCCGCTTTCTCAATTTACATCACAATGTGTGGCACGTTCGTTTTATTACTGTATGATATGATGATCTAAGAAACTGGTAGCGGATTTTTGAAAATTGGTTGTCTCTATCTGAGGCTATTTGTTAGAGAAGGTTGATGGGCATAAGAATAATCATCACTAGTTCCTGGCGTTTGCCAGACATAGTAGAGACTGAGTTGGTGATTTTTTTGTCGTCATCATCTCTGCTTATAAAAGGTATTAAGGTGTGAATGCAAACCAGTATGTATTATAAAGTTTGTGCATGCTGTACAGTTCACTACAGCACCCCATGACGCCTTTACAGCTCAATTGCGATGAAAAACGAATGTGAAAATATAAGTTTCTACTTCCAACACGAGGAAGGGCGTGTTATATACAGTAGGCTCCGAAAGATCTAGTTTTTTTTCAGCAGATTTGTGTCCACATTCATAACTGGTATCGTACGGCTATTTCGCTAGCTTTCAGAAGATTCTACGTAGACGGAAAGGAATTATAATTCTCAGCGTTGGCCGTATTTTCTCGCCCACTATGTTGTATTCAAATGATTTCTAGTTGTTCGAGGGTTGCTTGTATTGTGTGTTCTGTATAGTATGCGTCTTAATGCAACGAGTAGGATATTGTATGCTTACAAATGTTATCACACCCTTTTGGCATTCCTTTATTCACTTCGTATCGTCTTTGTTGCTCTTTTTCTTTTCAGTACTACTTTTCGGACTCGAACATCTCCAAGGACAAGTTTCTTTTGGCCAAGGTGAAAGAGAATGCCGAGGGATGGGTCGATCTGTCTGTACTGGCTACGTTCAATCGACTTATGAAGTTTGCCAAGAATGTGGAAGAAATCGCTGAAGCTTTGAAGTCAGCTAACAAGGACCTTATTGTTCTAAACGAAGAGGGAACCAAAGTTAAACGCGTGCAGCCCGTCCCAACCTCGTACGATCCCCGATCTCGCACTATGTACGCCAAGGGTTTCCCCACCGACTTCTCCATCGACCAGTATTTGGCGTATTGGGGCCCCAAAGGTGATATGCAGAAAGTCACGACCAGAAGAGACTATGAAACCAACAAACAGAAAGATAGCTGTACCGTCGAGTGGGCTTCAGAGAAGGAGCTGGAACGTGTTGTAGCTGAGAAGCACACGATCGAGATCGATGGAGAAGAGAAGGAGATTGAGGTCAAAACCTGGTATGTCTAGCTACATATTGGAGTGTATACTACCTGTGTACCTAATTATCTTAAATTGGTTTATTACGAGCGTATGGGTGTGCAGAGTTGGAAGGTAGTAGGTGTGTGCAAGTAGATGGACGAGAACTTAATCGCCGGGTTTATGTTCTTCAGCCAGTGACTAGAACGTGTTCTCATCAGTCGCGTGCGTTTCTCTACCTTGGTGCTAGTGATCGCCTACAACTGCATGTTGTGCCTGTTGCATCCCGTCTGGTTGTCTTAGCCTTCGACCTGTCACATGTGTTGAGATATCAGCAGGTAAAGTGTGGTCGGTCATGACATGATCAATAGCGGACAAAGCAGAGTTCCGAGCAGTTTGCACATGTTGGAATTCAATAGCCGTACGTCAAGGAGATCGCATACATATCCACAAGCAGCGGCGCTACTACCATAGCTTGAGTCTTTGACAGGGGTTTCATTATTTGTGATTCTCTTGGCATCGATTGGGCTTTACTATAGTCCCACAGGAATTCCATATCTCTTACTACTGCGCAGTTTTGCGGGCTCTATTTAATTCTCGAGCCAAGGAACATCGAGTTAAGTTGCTTTTTGGATAAGTTCACAATCTTGTGTTCTCGTAAGATTCTTGTCACTGATCGGTTTGTTGTGCTCTCTCCATAACCAGGAAGGATTACTCTACAGTTAAAACAGCCGAATTCGCTGAAAAGAAGAGACTGGCACTCGAGGCAGGACTTCCTGATCCCACGGAGAAGAAGCACAACAAAAGAGACGGCGCACAATCCAGCGAAAAGAAAGAGCCTGAGCTTCAGTGGTCTGTGGAGGTTCCAGGATCTCTGGTTGAGGTTAAGGGTCTACCATCAGATTTCAGCTTTCTTAAGATCAAGGTATGGATGGATATCTACATCAGTGGGTTAAACGATGTCTGACTTTTGTTTTGCTGCCAATATTGTGCAGCAGCTGGTCTATGAACTACTTCCGCGCACGTGGCTGCGATTATATACATAGGCGAGTAGGGTATTTCTGCAGCTTTTTTTTCTTTTCTGACGGTTTACTAAATAATTCTGTTTATGTATTTACAGGCTGCCATCAACGCCACGGAGACTTTCAGATGTGCACACGTGTCTCGAGAGGCAGAGGCGGACGAAGCGGTCATCCGTTTCGACAAGGGTCAGGCCGAAGAGTTTGTCAAAGCTCTCGCAGACAAGTCGTTTCAATTCACCGAGAATGATAGTGAACATACAATCACTGCGCGGGCCCTAGAGGGTGCCGAAGAGGCTGCACGATGGAAGCACAGAGCGGAGATGGCGCAGAACAGACAACAAAACGGCAACAGAGGCGGCAACAGAGGCGGCAAGCGAGGCGGTCGAGGGGGACGAGGTGGCCGCAATGACAGGCGCAACAACGACCGTAACAACGAGAGAGACAACGACGACTCAAAGCGCGCCCGTGAGGAGACCCAGGAGGAAAGTGCGGCTGTTGAGGATGGCGAGAGCAAGAAAGTGAAGGTCGAGTCTGAGCCCAAGGCCATCGCCAGCGCGGACACACCAGCCGCCTCCCAAAGTGAAATTAAGGCCGAGAGTGCACCTGCGACTGCCGTGTAACTGACGTCGGTTTGGTGTTGTATCACCCAGTCACTACGTCGTTCCGTGCGACTTGGATGAACATTCGTTGGTTGTGCCCAACTACGTCCCAGCTCGGGCGGCTGGGTGACAGTAACTTAGAAACGCGAAGTACTTTTGCTTACAGAATCGCCGCGGTTGGGAATGTCGGCGACGTTTGATCCTCCTTTGCTAAATAAACACATTATCAATTATATCCTGCAGTGCCGTTTTTATCTGTCAGTATCTTCCGGTTCGAGTTGAATCATATTTGGCTAGTCTGATGCCTCTACATGGGCGCCCTACTAATATATATATTATTAAATACGGATGACAGGGTCTGGCGTACCCTTTGGAGATAAAGTAATTTTACAATTGTGTGCTACAGCAAGTTCATTTATCATTATCGTGACGTGTGCGTGTCGACCGACAATACGGACGGCACCAGATGTAAGTTACGAGTCAATCTCATCTGTCAGCCACAAAATTAGACTGTCGCCATCACCAACAAGGGAGGATGATCTCGATGCCGTTGTGCGCAAACATATCTCAAACATATCTACGCTAATCGGGTCCAAGTGGGCGGATGTTGTGTTAGCTAAGGCTATTTCCTCGCTCGCAGTCAATGGCGACTACAACATCAAAGAAGAATGCAACGTCGTTTCAAACTATGCGGGTTCGCCTGAGTGCATCAATACGCAATGCCATGCCCCAACATACATAATAGTTAAGAAACGAATGTGCTCTCAACCGGTGGAGCTATTGAGAACAAAACAATGACTGCTTTTCTAATATGAAAACTATACAATAGAAATAATTACATGCTGCAAATCAATTTTCAAGTGCTCCAGTGTATGAGAATTGACTTGCACATCATCTACATAAAGGTAAACGAATGATCATACGTCATTGACTGTGCAATACCGAATTGTACCGCACATCCATACAATGTAGCTTTTTTTTTTGGCTTGTTTATATACGTCCATCACACCAATTGAAAATAGAAATACACAAGTATACATATATTATATATATATATATATATATATGCAATACCGAATTGTACCGCACATCCATACAATGTAGCTTTTTTTTGGCTCGTTTATATACGTCCATCACACCAATTGAAAAT
>NW_014040244.1:9704-18224 GCF_001186125.1 Sphaeroforma arctica JP610 | reverse complement strand
AATATTTATAAGGAAATATATAAATATAAATAGTAGTATTATCATCCACATATTAATTTGCAAATGCACCTGTTGACGATGACGGATGTGACTAAATTTATGTAACATATTCACATTAGCTCGCTTTCACGCTCTTGCACTTAGAAAAATAATCTGAAGAGTTTTCCAAACTAAGATTAAAGTTTGGAATCATTCCATGTATTAAGTAAGTCATGACCAACGTAATATTTAAAATAAATTTCATATTTCGTATACTGACAGGTCGAATTGGCCTAAGTACACATGCGGTGTGAGAACACTACATCATGTCCAGGCACAGAGGTTTGTGATGCATACCATCAAGTCATAGATTTTCGGTTACATACCGGCTAATCCTAGTTTCTTGTCGAGTTAAAAATCCATTTCGGGGTTCTTTCTTTTGTAAGATTCTCTACTACTGGAGGTGTAGCCTCAAGCCTGTGTAGCTCTTGAATGTTTTATGCGGCAACGAGCATTTCACTTTAAAGAGAAAAACATACAATGTGTAGTTTGCATCCTTTGACACTCTGTATTTAGTTGTGTATGATATGTAATACCTTGGGTTTGGGCCCTTTGGGGAGTTTGTATTTTTAACGTGTGATCTGTGAAGTGTGAACTTGAACGGGTTGAACCATAAATATTCGCTTTTATTTGTGATGTTTATTCATTAGTCTTCAGAAATAATCGCCAAACAGAGATGATTTCAGTTATTTCTTTAAAAATAAATAAATAAAAGAACGTGGGATATACATACAGGAAGACTATTGAAGAGTATCGATTTAAGACGTCATACAAAGTCTGAGTCATGACTCACGAATGCAAATCCCGCTCTTTGACTTGTCTTATTGAATCAAGATGAAGCCAGCCTGAAGGATATATATAAATACATAATTGGGGTTTATGACTTTTAAAAAATTAAATAATAATACCAGTTTGTGTTTACTGAAGTTCTGACTCCAAACTCATGAAGTTCAGTCAGAGTGAAACAATTGGTTTTCATTTGTTTTTTAAAACAATAACGTAGAAAAGACAAATGAGCAAATAATTACATGTGACAAACAACAAATTAGATGTTAAAATATCAGCCGCGTACCTCGGCATTGCCAAATTGGTGATTTGGAGTTCAGCTATATTTTTGTGTTTTTTTTAAAACTAGCTTGGACAGTTGGGCAGTTGGGCACATGGAAAACTCAAAATTGGAAATATGCATTGCCTTGTTTTTTTTGGGCATACCTGGAATACTCTCAATTAATATTCTGGTTTTTATAGTTTCCAGATTTGGTCATTGTGTAATGTGTATTTTTTGTGGTAAAAGCCAAGGCAGAATAAAAGCCAAGGCAGAACACCGAGAAGTGAGAACAGAGAACACTGAACTATCAACAAAATGAATGACTACAATTTCCCATTTTAAATAAATATATAAATAGATATATAAATTGTGTAGTCAGAAGTTCAGAACAGAGTCTCAGAAGCCAGAACATCACCACAAAGTAAATACATACAGTCATACACAGTTACACACAGTCAATCTCTCACAAACACATGTTGATACGAGTCTGATAAAAATACAAAATAGAATCCGAGTCCTAGGAGTTTCGGACCTCGAGTCGAGAGTCGAGAGTCGAGAGTCGAGACTCAGTCTGCTTAGCTAGAGGAGTTCTGTTCCGAGTTCTGACTCCGGTGACTCCTGTGACCTGTTAGTAGGGGCCGGCTGTGCCCTCCGCCCTCCGCCCTCCGCCGGCCTCCGGGTTCCAGCCCTCAGACCTCAGTCCCTCACGCACACTGCTGAGTGCTGAGGCCTGAGTGCTGAACTGCTCACACCCTGGGAGGCTGTGCCGCTGTGAGGCTGTGCCGCTAGAGGCTGTGAGCTAACTTCAATCCGGTCAGGGTATTTACTATTTAGCCTATTAGGCATAAAACATGACCGTAAACGTATACTTTCATGATTTAAAAAAAATAAACGATTGACCTTTTATTATATTGAGGGCAAATTTACAAACAAAATTGTAATATATTGCACTTTGAACTTCGATCTATTTGACACGAAATGGGCTAGTTAGAATCTGTAACACAGTTTCAACTGTCCCAGTGGCAGCTTCTTTCAGGCGCCAACTAAGCGATTTGGTGCAGGGACAAACTGTGGCACCTAGAAACTGTAACCCATTTCATAGTAGGGGGGCATATGATATAATAAAAGTAGACCGTAAACGTCTATTTTTTGGATTTATAAACGTTTAACAGGAAACTGTTTTGAGGTTTAGCCCTTCGAGTTGTAAGTTAAGGACTCGTGGCCCTGGTCCCTGGTCCCTGGTCCCTGGGCCCTGGCTGGGGCCTGACCGCCTAGTAGGGCCTGAGTGGCCGCCTTGGTCTGCAACTCTGTGGCATTGTGAGTTTGTGACTCACTGACTTGTCGCAACCAGCAGTGAGGCCAGTAGGCTGTCAGGCCACAGCCTACATCCTGGCCATTCCTGGGCCGTTGGAGTCCTGGACTTAGGAGTCAGGACAGTGTGATTTTAGACTCGCACACATGTGTTTCTGTGAATTGTGACTCATTGACTCCAGACTCTGTGATAACCCTGAAGTTTAGATTTTCTAAAAAGAAAATACTTTGGTTCCACGGTCCACACTCCACGCGGTCACCATTGTGCCCTGGGTCTGAGCTGGGGTCTGGGGCGCTCTCTCTACTCTAGTAGTAGAAGAGGCCGAGGGAGAGGCCTCCATCAGTAGTCTCTCAGTCAATGAATGAGAATGGGGAGAAAACCCACTTCACCTTCGTCATCGGACTAAATACTCCTCTCTTGTGTAATATTTCCGTCTAGGATGGCTGCATAAATACACACTAATTCGCTTTGAGCGCATCAGAACAGAAAGAACACTTACAGAGTCAGAGCTACATCTTTCAGGAGATGTTAAGTTCACAAACACTTCAATGTATAGCCATATGGCTGTCAGCAATGTCAAGTGGGCTGGCACAGCCTGTTGGCACTGCCATGACAACTGAAGCGTCAACGTCAGCACCTGTAAATTCTACTGAAGGGCTTAATGTCACTGCTTACGCTGAAGAGCCCAGTTTGCCTATTCCGACCGCTACACTGAATACAACTGTTGGCTCTACTTTAGTATCCGAAAACTCAGCCTTAGCGCCTACTGCGACTTCCAACTCAGTACCTGTAAGCTCCACCACTACTGTCCTATCTCCGGAGTTGTCCGAGATCAATTCAGGTGCTATGGACTGGGTGGAGCTGTACAATCCACAAGAAAACTCAATAGATTTGTCTGGATTCGCACTAGTTAGCGACGACGAGATGTATTATTTTACCGGCGATTGCGGCACCATCGATGCAAAACATTATCTCCTATTAGTAGACGAAGATGCAGAAAATCCAGAGTATCAAAATGGCAATTGTAAACTGCCTTATGGAATCAAGACCTCAGGCCATCTGGAACTGGTGGACCCGAATGGTGATATAGTGGATGTGGCTGACTGGAATAACGTTGCGTATGTCGCTGGACATAGTTACGCCAAAACTGAGAGTGGCGACTGGGCTGCTACTAGCACCCAGACTCCGTTCAGTAAAAATGTATTCACAGACGAGATCACAATGCCTACGGTTGTCGATTTTTCTTCAGGGTTGTACGATCGAGACATTGCTTACGTACAGAATCCACCATTTGGTTCTATAACGAATGTGCACCTCCGCGTGTACTCATCTTCAAGTGAATGTGAATGCTGGCAATTTCAGGAAGCTCACAATGATGAGAAGTGTGACTGCACCTGGGACGATGTAAATGAGGATGAAACAAGTCGAGACCTAACTAAAGCGACCATGCCATGTTCTGTAAGTATAGATGTAGACGACGAACCAGAATTTTGGTACGATAATGTTAATGCGGCGAATAGTAGTGATCGACAACCGCGCACGGACGTGAATTGCGATGTTGCAGTAAGGGGAGGGTTCTCAAGAGAGTCGAGCATCAAGAGTTATAATATCAAAATTGGTAAGACAATTGTACCACGGACATGGAGGGGGTTGAAACGGCTCAATATGGTTAAGATGCCTTGGGAGTTAACAGGAGGAGCTATCACCACTGCCCTATATGAACAATTCGCTCAGATGAAGCATTGGAACGGCATGAGAACCACAGTCGCTAATTTGACCGTTACAGTGGTGGACCCAGATTCTGAAGAAATAATCGAAGTGCTGAACATGGGAAGGTACAATCTGTTTGAAAACATAGATGAGGATGCTTTAGATCGTCATGGCCAGGCAGCTCGCACACTTGGCGGAGATCGCCTAGAGTCACACGTATATAAACTGAATGAATTCGACTTCAATTGGAAGGACCAGTACGACAATATGCCCGCAGTAATCGATGAAACTGACGAGCAGGCGATGTTCGAATTTGAGTACAGATTAGAAGCTAAAGATAGTTTGAGTACGTTGAAGCTACAAGAGGTTATGAAAAACTTAAACGATAGAGGCAACATGAGTTTCGTCGACGCTGTCCACAAGCATTTTGATATGGACAATCTCGCCACGTTTGTGGCCGTGAACGTTCTCTGTGGCGATATAGATCACAGTGCCAAGAATAGCTACATATACAGTACAACAGGAACAGATAAGTGGTACATGACACCCTGGGACTACGATGCGAGTTGGCAGCCGATTATGGATATGGGTCCTCAGGCATCGTCACCACAACGTTATCAAGATCACTACCTATTTAGAGGGATCTTGTTCCATGACGAATTGAGGGATGAGTTCTACCCTCTGTATAAGGAGAAAGTTCGTGAACTACAGGAAGGCTATTTTGCGCGAGATACGATTGAGGGTTTGATCACAAAACATGCCAACGTATTGGAGCCATTTTTCCAGTCGGGAAAAGTTGACAGAGATGTTCTAGGAATTCGTGCATGGGATTCCGTAGAGAGTACGACCGCCGAGTTTGATCCCGTCAAAATGAACTATAACCTGTCACCACATACCAATGTCATGGGCCAATTCGATTTCATCACAGGTGCCGTGCAAGAGTTTACTTATGACGACCCTCCCCCTATCATGTTCGATCCAATCTTCGTGGAGGAGGTCAACGACGACGATACGAAGTTCAAGCTTTATGTGAACCCAGTGTTTTCACCAGTTGATAACCATCTTGAGACGGTTATCAACATCTATAAAAACAGACCGTTCGACGAATTCGTTGATCCGGATGATTCCGACAGTATATATGAGGATCGCTTCTATGAGCCAGAATGGGAAGATGTTGTACTGGCTACGACAGTTGACCCTAGCGTTGTAGCGGATGTGGAGTGGGACAATAGATTCGTCGTTGAGCTGGACTGTGAAGATGTTGAGGAGTGTGCGGATACAGATTGCTGGGTTACCTCGTACACCAAAGACGTGGTCACAGGTGAGCGCTCTGCTGGTGGATCCGTAGAGAAGCAAGCAAGGTTCGAAGGTAGCGGATGCTCGTTCTAATCTAAAAGTAAGTCTCACGTGCAAAGTGCGAACGGTTAACCAGTGGACGATTTTAATCGATGAAACGATTCCTATGGTGGCACGGAGATGCAAATCGAATCGAGCTCCAAATGTGCTATATAACTCGGGTGAGGAGCGCGACAACTACCAGCACGATAAGGCTTGAATCATATGTGCCTCAAGCTCAAGCTAGCTCAATTGCTATATACGGGCCGAAATCGAGAAGATAAGTCAGGACAGGTCACAAATTTCTAAGTTGTAGTTTAGTGCTTCGATTCGACATGTCGGACTTCCCTACACGCTCACGTTCGGGCCAGAACGCGGTAGGGCTCAGGAAGCACTCTGATTGTTGTGCCCCGTCCCAAAATTAATAAATACTCACAGCAGTGCTGTTAACTATGCCGTTTTGATCTGCTTGATGCGTTACTGGTGCATAATCATCATATAGGCTGGCCCCTTCAGACACATGGTATTTATATCATATCATGAGAACGGTCATGTTTGCCCGTGCACGATAGCGTCGAACGAGCCATCGAGATAGCGGACTGCTCGTGTCAGGCCTACGCTGTCTTGGTGAATTGCACCAAAAAGGCTGCAATTGTAGCGACAGGTTTACAGATGTGTGATGAGCCGCTTGTAGTCAACATAAATTTGGTGGGCGGATAATGATGTATATACCAAGTAGCAGAAGTGCGAATTGTTCGTAAAAATACATGCATAAATATACGCCAACGCCCACGCACAAAAACACGCACACACACACACACACATATATATATATACATACATATATATAGATAAATATAGATATACACATACATACATACATACATATATATATATATATACATACATATATATAGATAAATATAGATATACACTTACATACATACATACATACATATATATATATATATATACATAATTACACATACATACATACAGACATGCAGACACAGACACTGACATTATATATATATATATATATACATACATACAGACAAAAAATCATTCACGTATGGGCAGATTACATTATGCTAATGTTCGCGATAGCATGCCAAATTACCTGTGTGTGTATCTTGCGCATGCGATGGGCGGGCTACAGTGATAATCTGTTCTGGCAAATCCTCCTTAAGACGCATAGCTTTGGTTACTATCCGAGGATTAGGTTCGAAGGTCCAATTCCGCATCTGACACTCTACTGTGCGTACCACTTGCAAATTCAAGTTTTGTATCTTCACCATACTCAATGTTTGAAGTACCTGTGTGGTTGATACATCTCTTATTATGCATTTCACGATGGTCGGGTTGACGTGTTGAACCTTTGTATATAACTCCGAACAGAGGAGATTTTTTGCATGTGGAGAAAACGGAATATGGCCACATGCTCAGCTGCACGAACCCCATTCTATGGATCATACATAAAAGGTCACTTGACAACTACCTCATCGAAATGGATTAAATTGTGCCATGCATTTTGTCTCACTAAGACTTAATCATACTTTTCAGAACAACTGTTCATTAGAAACCGGGCCTATATGTAGATTTAGGACAAGCGCATCTACAGTGAACAGTACATTGACTCGCGTAGCTCCATTATATTCAAATGCATACGCTTCTTACACGGAATAAATACAAAAGTGGAATCACCACACTTCAAAATTGTATATACCTGAGTTATATTAGGGAGGTAGCACACCACAAAACGTCCTGGTTTCAGTACGCGTGCGACTGTCGCGAGACTGGGCCCTGGTTCAGCCATGTCCAATGCCACACCATCGAAACTCTCGTCACTCAATTCCTTGGACAGTTTTTTGGCTCTGATGATCTCTGATGGCCGTAATGCTTCTACATTTTTTGTTAGCAGATTGTTCAAAGTAGTGATTTATTCGGTTGCCTGCATTGTAAAGTTTCTTGCACGCTGCTTCCTACAGAAATTGGTCTGTATGGATCAAGTATATGAGCATTTTTTTTTTACACGGAGTGTTGACTTCTGATACACTTGTTGGTGTGTGTGTAATATATATTTGGGTGAGGGCGTTCAAACAGCCGAGTTATGGAAAGATGCCGCATTAAGAGAGTGTCCTGTACCGGACATGAGTATAATGTGATTCGAGCCGTGTGCAGTCACATAAACTAAATTAAAAGTGTCTAGTAAGAAACACATCAGAACTCAGGTTAGATCGAAACTCGCTGCAAATATCAACATATTATGAAGCATGCCTCTACGGGAGAAATACTGTGAATGAATACTTCTCAGCAGGCTACGATCAAACCCATACCTTCGGTATCCGCGCTCATATCGCCCACATGCCAGTCTACAATCCTATCTGGAAACGAGTGTGCCTTCGCCCACAAGCTATAATTAGCTCTCGCAGCCAAACTGTGGTCTTCCCTCTTCTCCACACTGACGACACTCCCTCGCTCACCCACACACCTTGCGAGGTATAGGCTCAGTGCCCCACTGCCACTACCGGCCTCCAATACGCGCATACCAGGAGATATATCCAGCATGAACATAATGGCCATGGCATCTTTCGGATAAGTAGGTGTAGCACTGCGTTTGAGATAGAGCTCCACGTATTTCTCGAGCGTGGGCCGCGTGCATACCATCTCCGTCCCGTTGTGTGTCTTGCATATGCTGCCTACGAATTGGTATATGCGAGAGTCGACTTAAAAAACATAACGGTACATTTACTGGCACACGAGCCGAGCTCGGAAAACAGGAGAAATCTGGATTGTAGATTGAAGGGGAATGCTTCAAACGAGAGGTGTTATTGACATATCCACCTGGTTGGAGCTAATGCGAAGAACAGATTTAAACGCACGTACAACACAACAGCAGTACTATGTACAATCTCGGGAATCAATTTAAAATCAATATATATATATACATATATATATATATATATACATACATACATATATATATATATATATATATATATATATATATATATATATATATATATATATATATATATATATATATATATATATATACTACACACACACACACCAC
>NW_014040244.1:0-5624 GCF_001186125.1 Sphaeroforma arctica JP610 | reverse complement strand
ATATATATATACTATATATATATATATATATATATATATATTATATATATATATATATATATATAATTACTATATAATATACATATATATATATATATATATATATATATATGTGTGTGTGTGTAGTTATGTATGTATGTATGTATGTATTGAGGTTATATGTTGAGGTCGTTTGACTGTTCCCGGCATGTTTTAAATGAACAACTGTTTATACCTACTCATTTTGGTGTATCAGGTGATTGGAGAATGCAAAGCTTAAACTGGTGTAGAGTTTGTTTAATCACACTCAATAGTTTTTATCTATTCGAGCTTATGTATATTAACCCTATGGTGCTTCTTAAATGATAAGTGATGGCGATGATGCGATTATCTATCTATGTTTACAATTTTACACGGGCATGTCTCAGGACTTATCAGCACTTCAAGGTTTTTTGTACTTTTATGACTAGTAACACTAAACTATATACAACAAAGTAGTATTGCCTACTACTACCAGTTCATTAAACGTCTTTCGGGAGTCTCTCGCACTCCGAACAAGTCAAAACACGCTATAGTACTCTATTTTCACCTGCATTCAAAGTTGGGTATTTCTCGTCACGAAATCCCTTTTTTTTTAATATACGCATTCACTATAAAAGGTAAGTTGCGGTTTATGTGTATTGAAGTGAGTTACAACTGCTGATAGCCAATAAAACCCTTTAGAATCACATCCTCAGTGCGAGCACATCTACAAATGCATCGTTATATATCCAGCCTTGTGTTCACTTTATGTATACACCAACTGATATACACAAATGCATTATTTTATCTCCAGCCTTGTGTTCACTTTATGTATACACCAACTGATATACACAAATGTGTTATTTTATCTTCAGCCCTGTCTTCACTTTTGTATACACCAACTGATATACATAAATGTATTATTTTATCTCCAGCCTTGTGTTCACTTTTTGTATACACCAACTGATATACTTTCCTGAACCTCCAATGACCGCAAGTTCGACTTACATTGATCCGGCGAACGCGCGCAGTCCGATAGTATTACCCTCTTTAAGGCCCACTGTTCATTCACTCATGTGTACTGTTTCGTTCTCATTTGGAGCTGCACATACAAATATTCGTACACATATACGTGGCTATATCCTCTAGAGGTATATTCTAGGCGCCTGGCTAAGCCACACGCTTGGCACCCATTCGCAGACATAAAAAGTGTACCATTTCGTTCTCATTTGGAGCTGCACATATAAACATTCGTATACTTATACGTGGCTATATCCTCTGGAGGTATATTCTAGGCGCCTGGCTAAGCCACATGCCTGACACCCATTCGCAGACAAAAAGGGTGTACTATTTCGTTCTCATTTGGAGCTGCACATACAAACATTCATATACTTATACGTGGCTATATCATCTGGAGGTATATTGTATGCGCCTGGCTAAGCCACGTGCTTGACACCCATTCGCAGACTTAAAAAGTGTACCATTTCGTTCTCATTTGGAGCTGCACATACAAAAATTCGTATACTTATACGTGGCATCATATCCTCTGAAGGTATATTCTAGGCGCCTGGCTAAGCCACATGCTTGACACCCATTCGCAAACTTAAAAGGTGTACCATTTCGTTCTCATTTGGAGCTGCACATACAAACATTCGTATACTTATACGTGGCATCATATCCTCTGGAGGTATATTCTAGGCACCTGGCTAAGCCACGTGCTTGACACCCATTCGCAGGCATATAGGGTGTACTATTTCATCCTCATTTGTAGCTACACATACAAACATTCGTATACTCATCATATCCTCTGGAGGTATATTCTAGGCGCCTGGCTAAGCCACATGCTTGACACCCATTCGCAGACATATAAGGTGTACTCGTTGTACAAGCCCGACGTTCCGCGCTACATTGACACCAGAGGACTCCCAAGCAAATGCAGAGGACAAGTGTGGCTGGTATGTGCGTGTGCTTGCTGTAAAGTGTGTCTGGTATGTGCGTGTGCTTACTCTAAAGTGTGGCTGGTATGTACGTATGCTTACTGTAAAGTGTGGCTGGTATGTGCATGTGCTTACTGTAAGTGTGGCTGGTATGTGCGTATGCTTACTGTAAAGTGTGGCTGGTATGTGCGTATGCTTACTCTAAAGTGTGGCTGGTATGTGCATGTGCTTACTGTGAAGTTTGGCTGGTATGTGCGTATGCTTACTGTAAAGTGTGGCTGGTATGTGCGCGTACTTGTGCTGTACAGGTCTAAAGAAGTGTCTGCTGCTTGTGCTAAACTAATACAAGTAAGTTATTTCATGAATGTGGGTACACTCAGGCACGCCTGATGCAAGAACGTTCGCGCGAAGAGTTTTGTAGAGTCAAATTCAAGACCATCCGAGGTTCTCTTCTGTAGAAACATGCGATATATGGTAAAGTAGGGTAGTGAGACAGTCACGAAGCACCGTGTTAAGGCGTACAAGTGTACCTTTACGAAAGATGGTATTGCTGTAGCTCTCTGGAGGACGACCTCAGTACAAAGGCCGGTATTAGTATAGCGGAAGACGCTACTAGGAACCTAAGTTGTGTACGTTATTAGTATAGCGGAAGACGCTACTAGGAACCTAAAGTGTGTACGGTATTAGTATAGCGGAAGACGCTACTAGACACCTAAGTTGTGTACGGTATTGGTATAGCGGAAGACGATACTAGGAACCTAAGTTGTGTACGGTATCAGTACAGCGGACGACGCTACTAGGAACCTAAGTTGTATAGAAGACGCTACTAGGAACCTAAGTTGTGTACGGTATTAGTATAGCGGAAGACTCTACTATTAACCTGAAGTTGTGTACGGTATTAGTATAGCGGAAGACTCTACTACTAACCTGAAGTTGTGTAAGGTATTAGTATAGCGGAAGACTCTACTATTAACCCGAAGTTGTGTAGGGTATTAGTATAGCGGAAGACTCTACTATTAACCTGAAGTTGTGTAGAGGACCCTACTATTACCCCAAAGTTTGTAGAAGACTTTACTATCAACCTGAAGTTGTGTAGAGGACCCTACTATTAACCCGAAGTTTGTAGAAGACTTTACTATCAACCTGAAGTTGTGTATTTTGTCCCACAATTGGCACGCCAGCTGCATAACCGAAGCTGAATACATTGTCAAATTATTTTCGGAAGTGCAGGTGTATATTGGCGAAGGTTTCATAACAGTTGCCGGTGAGTGGTACTAATACTATACACATGCTGAGTTATACATATGTCCTGTCTTGTTCTTATCCCTGTATGGTACCGATACGTGTTTCTGTGCCCAGCGTCGGGTCACTGTCCACCGCCAACACACTTAGTAGTAGAGGGCGTCTGCCCCATATAAAGTCACAACTATGCACTGCTTAGTATAAACGATGGGGTTATCCACCAGGGTATGCATAGCATATTGTGCAGGTTATTACGCAGTTATGTGTACTGTCACATACTCTCCGGTGTGGTCGCTTGTGTGTATGTGCACTACACGCACACACACGCGCGTACACCGATATTGTGAAGGGATGTGGATTGTCGCGTGATTTACTGTTTAGGGATTTAGGGTTTTGGATTTTTGTATGTATGTGTACACACGCACACACATTCATATTTTGAGGGGATGTGGGTTATTGTGTATGTGTACACACTCACACACTCACAAACTCTCACACACTCATATTGCGAAGCGATGCGAGTTGTCACGTGATTTTGGATTTAGGTTTTTAGGTACCTGTATGTATGTGTACACACTCACACACTCATATGGATGCGGGTTATTGCGTGATTTAAGGTTTAGGATTGTGGGTAATTGTATGTATGTGTACACGCTCACACACGCTCCCACTCACTCCCACACACTCTCATACACTCATATTGTGAAAGGACGTGGGTTGTCGCGTGATTTAGGATTTATGGGTTTAGGTTCTTGTATGTACATGTACACACTCACACACACTCACACACACTCATATTGTGAAGGGACGCAGGTTTCCACGTGATCTCTAACGTACACCCTGGCATCCATGCGCATAAAATCATCCATAGGCGCTGCTTGATGCAGAGGAGCATCTCGAACGTTCATGCGAGGAGTACGAGTTTTTCGGTTCTGATCTCTTTACCGATCAAACAGAAGGTATGGTTACTCTGGAAGCCGACCAATGAATGCGTGGTCATATATATATATATATATATATATAGATTTTAAAGTATATACGTATCGACCAATAAGCGTCAGGTATATATGTATATACCAATCAGTGAACGAGTTTATAATTAACTGAACGCTGTCGTAGGCGAGATCCCTCATCTCTGAGTACCTATTAGCCTTAGATGCTGAGATGTTGCACCTGAACATTCAAACTGGCTGGACTTGCAGGACCGAGAGCTTTGAATGCCAAACTGAAAGACCATTGGGAACTGTCTTGTTGACTATACAGCTCACACGGAGTGTGGGTCTTATTCGGACACTCTCATACATCTGGCATGTGCGCGAGTGTAACGGCTATATGTACTAGCAGGTGTCTGATACCATACGTAATACCATGTATATGCATACTTTCTATCTATCATATATCATACATAGTATTATACATATGCATACTTACTATCGTAACATATATCAAATGTAATACTATACATATACATACTCACTATCACATACATATACATGCTTACTATCATAACTTATATCAAACATAATACCTTACATATGCGTACCTATTGTCATATCTGATATCATTCGTCTACCAGACGTCCAAGCGTAACCAGGCGCAAAGGATGTATATACAAACGTGTGTGCGGATGAAGTATTGGTTCTTATTATGTCATGTGCCCTATCTCATTTTAACAGGGATGAGCATGCGTGATCCTTGACCATAGGTCGGCTTGTTCACGATACTGGGCTATACTTATACACACACACACATATTTATTGATATATTCGATGCAAGCAACAAGTATGCATTCAAGTGATCTAAAATATCAGTGTATGTGCGTATGTATCACCATCGTACCTGACGGACACACAGCAATACTATAATTAATACTGTTAGTTATGCAGTAGTAGTGTCTCCCGAAAAAACCCTCAATTTGATGGCAATACTGTTTAATTCAGTAGGCTATGGCAATACAACGACCCACCGAGCATATAGAACGCGTACGTAGGACTGCAACCTAATGAACTACGCGTTGGCTTATACACAGACGCAGCCACTGACGCCTCCCACTGGCGAGACGCGTCCATCAAACAACCCAAAGCACCAACATTTGGGAAAATCACGCCCAACGACAAGTTTTATCTCCGCTCGGAGGGTGTGCGAGCACGCGCCCGTGTGCTGTACGTCTTCCAAGAGATGCATCCACATATACAGGTGAGCATGTTTGTATAAAGGGTTATATACACACATACACACACACATACACACACACATACACACACACATATATATATATATATATATATATATATATACATATATATATATATATATATATATATATATATATATAAATATATATATATATGTGTGTGTGTGTATACATATATATATATATATATCTCAATATATCAATAAATATATATATATATATGTATGTATATATGTTTAAATATATATGTA
>NW_014040245.1:88662-90003 GCF_001186125.1 Sphaeroforma arctica JP610 | reverse complement strand
GTGTGTGTGTGTGTGTGTGTGTGTGTGTGTGTGTGTGTGTGTGTGTGTGTGTGTGTGTGTGTGTGTATGTATGTATGTATACAAGAATTCGTACACATGCGACTCTCCATATACGTATTTTCGCATTGCATCACATATTTAAATTGCACAGCTAGATATATCGAACGGAACATGTACTTGCTACACAATCTTTTCAAAATACGTATCAGATTTTTGCCTATTTCGGCCGATAACCATTTCTCGTGGAAGCGAGTGTGCTGAGCACGTCATAGAATGCACAAAACCAATCATTACCTATTTTTATCTGTTGATCGCCGTTCTTGAACACGAAGTTATTGATGAGCACTTCGATGAGCTTGCCCATAACCATACTATGGTAAAATAGTAGGTATAAAAGCCACAGACAGGCCAACGCTGTCACAAAGATAAACACTGTCAGCGACAGGTCTACCCCATCTACAAAGGACGACATAGTCGACTAAATCAGAGATTTAAAACTCTAAGTTTGCATAGATTTTCTTTTAATGATGACTATATACGGCATTGTCTAACGTAGATGTCCATAGTGAATCTTTGCCTGGTATGTAGCTACATTCTATATCATCCCCTGCGCAATACGCTCAATAGAGAGTACATAGAACATAAAGGAACTATATTATATTATATTTATATGGCATATAATACTACTGTCTGTGCAAACTATACAAGAACCCTGTCTGTGCAAACTATGGAGAACCCTGTCTGTGCAAACTATGCAGAACCCTGTCTGTGCAAACTATACAGAACCCCCTCTAAAAATAAATATTGTAAATAGCTTTTTATTTATTGAAACCCAACATACAGAAAACAGATAAAAGTTAGGGTTCAAAAATAGACACTTCCAAGTACGTGGTTGGACACAACCGGCCCCAAGGCCCGACACCAGGTGCCTGCACCTGTCCTCCGGTCCAGTACTACGGCATTAACGCATTGACCCACATGTGTGAACCAGCAAGCACAACCAGAAGACTACTTCGTTACACGCCCCTAGTTCAATACCAGCAGTGCAGTTCTTCACCCTTGAAGTATCGTTTGCATGCACAAAGCTGTGTCTCAATAAATATTTGATTGTATCTAAGTTATGTATCATCTACCCTGTCTATCAGCTAGTACGAATAGGTTTGACCGATGTCAGATTCAAGCAACAACGAGGGATCCTTAATAATTCGATTGAACTAAGTAGACGATTAATATGTTAACAATGACCAATATGGATGACATGTAGGGACCACCCTTGTCAGCCTGGGTCTACGAAGGCCAGAAGCACTGCATGTTGCCATCCCCCCCCCCCTTCCCCACCCC
>NW_014040245.1:85954-88642 GCF_001186125.1 Sphaeroforma arctica JP610 | reverse complement strand
TTTTAGACTGACCGGAGGCCGTATTTCTACACCCCGGCTAATCACGCTGTTGAAATACTACTCCCAAATATCGGTTCAAGCCAAATCAGCGCGCTTGTTGGTTCCGACTATGATACTTCCGATCCATGCCAGCCAACACATACCGAATTCATCCCTGGTCTGGTGCGGCATTGGCTTACCCCCATCCTCGCTTCTCGACCGGATTATGACGGATAACCTGGTCCTTCTCGGTATTTCGTACTTTGCAGTAACCCATTCCGCGGCACTACACGGCGCAGACCCGATCCGTACCACAGAGGTGGGTACTCTACTTAGTAGGCCAGCAAGCGAATATATGGAACATTCGATAGTGACAGTATTTTGTCAACACCGGCCCGAATTGACTCAGCACATATCTTCCATTGTCGACTCACTTGGCCCAAGCTTCAAACGGGAATTTACTGACCACTTCTTCCCATCAATCTTTCCTGAACCACTACAGCGACTATGAGAGCCATTCCATATGTTCATACATTGTATCATACATACTTGCCATTTTTGAAATAAATAATATTATCCCTATTCCGCGCCTTAAATCTTATGATGAATTCCATTCGCCACCTATCTCTCCTGCTGCGCCCACTGATGTTAATCCGAGTGACTTGCACACACACTCGACGTCGATACTCTCATGCATTCCCTTTCCAGAGACACTCGACTCCTCAATTCCTAATTTTAAAATAAGTATCACGGTTGCTCTGTATTATTTTAGGGTTTAGGGTTCTGTAATAAATGTTTTGTTAAAAAAAATCATAATAAAAAAAAGTATCGGCATCGGGCCAACGGCTATTTATTTGTGCATTGTTTTGATTCTGTAAAATTGAAAATAATTTGAAACATCGAGTAAAATAAATACAGACTGTAAAAATATCAAAAAGCCTTTTTCTATCCGTTTAATCATAGCCAACAACTGATAAAAACGTTTTATAAATATATGTATTTTCAGGTACAATTTTATGTCTGTAAAATATAAAAATATCTATGTATAAAAATAAAAAAAGACACTTTTGGCAGCTGGGATATCTATTAAATAGAGAAAATAACTTCCAACTTGCGCACACAGAACAGGAAATATACATAAATACACATACAGAATACTTCGTAATATATATATGCACAGAGGTGTATATGCGTAGTGTATGCACACACGCGTGCAGTAACCGCAGATGATTCGATGCTATTGTTGACATCTGTTCCACAAATTCAATCATGTTTTCTAACATGAAAAAATGGGACCCGAAGAAACTCCTGTCAGACGCAGAGACATACGTGCGTGCAAGTACGGGGGCTACTTCTACAGGCAGTGGAGGGGAAGGTAGAGATGACAACAAGGTACAGGTAGCGCAAGGTAGGAATAGTAGTACACGATCACCTAGGATGGTATCATCTCCACACCAGACTTCTCAGTCATCTCCTTCACCAAGGCTTCGTAGAGACAAAGGAAGAAATGGCGAATCTGCGCAAAACCAGCAACAAGGCACTCCGAGACGCAAGGAGATGGATTACAATGCAATGCCTAGAGATCAACTGGTGTATGAGTTGAAGGCCTCACAAGCACAGTTTATGAAGTATAGGCAGCGTCTTAGCGATGTGGTGAATGCTTATAAGAGTCTGCAGGCTGAACATAAAGCGTTGCAACTCAGTTTCGATGCGATGCTGCCCACCGAGGAGAGCAGTGCACCGGGTTTAAGGGATGATTCTGTAGAATGTACAGTTAAAGAAGAAATCGATGTAGGACCTGTCGTAGACATTATAGAAACACCAACAGCAATAGGAGAAGTAGTGGGTCATGGCGACGATAAACCCGCCGGTTCAGTCGTTCAGAATGATTCTGCGTCTCCTGTAGTAGACAGTTCGAAGGCAGACACGGCAGTGGTAGAGAAGAGCTCTTCGGATGGTGTGAAGGACTTGGGTGTGGAAAATGATTTTGGCAATGAAGCATCGAGCACGGAAGTGGGTGCAGACAGTTCAGTGGTCACTGTTACAGTTGAGCAGGAAGATGGATCCTCAAGTGATCCGACATCCGATAAGTCTGGGAAAGTCATGGATCAAGAGTCCAACCAATCACAGATGTCAACTACAACAGGATTAGAGGCTCCCAGTGCAGACGTCACAGTGAATGCCGAGGGTGGTCGAGATGACGAGGTAGGGCGTGAGGACGACGGTGTCGGACAGTATGAGACATTGAGCTTGAATTTTGAGAAGGAGAAGGATGCCAATAATAAGTTGGTAGCCACCAATAAGGCAATCAAGGATGAACTGACGATAGCTGAGAACAAGATCAGCAAATTGAATGAGAAGGTGCAGACTCTGGCCTCATCACTGTCCATTATCACCAAAGAAAAATCAGGTATGTAGCATTTTTCCGATTTGGGTATCGGTATGCAGGGTCAGTTTCTAACTATTTCTAAAAAAACTGAATTGAATACAGACGTGAAAATAATTCAGACTATTATTTTATATAGTGGATGCCGCACTCGAATGATCTTGTAGATTGTCTTCAAGAATTTGGAATAAGTGTCATTATATATATATATATATATATAGATATATATATATTGTACATACATACACACACACACACACACACACACACACACACACACACACACACACACACCACTATATATATATATATATTATATATAT
>NW_014040245.1:69966-85241 GCF_001186125.1 Sphaeroforma arctica JP610 | reverse complement strand
TAGTAGTAAGTAGTATGTATNTNTNTNTTTATATATATATATATATATATATATATATATATATATATATATATATATATTTGCATATATATATGTATATATTTTATATAAAATAACATTACAACTAATTATGTAGCTTTCCGGAGTATAGATGTACGTTCCAACAGGCGTGTTACAATGATGGTAAAGCTTTGTTTGATAATGGTGATGTTTTTTACCCATGTACCAACTAAAAGTTGAACACATCTTAGACGATAAGGTTAGTAATCTAGCTCGCAGTACTAATTCTAATGCGGGCTGCGAGCTTATAGCAATCATCTATCGAAGGAATTATTGTGATAACGGATGAATTTATTTTTGGTTACTATGTGCGACGGGACACACATTGGACCACAGAGTGGATCGATCGTGGTATTGTTCTTTGTGTAACAATTACCCGCAATATTAGCTCTCCTCACGCGATGTCTCGATGGAGAGAGGCGGATTTTTTTCTTCACGATATTTTATTATACTACGGAGTCGTTTGTCGTTTCGTATTTTCACTTATGACTTGATGGCCGCTTGCCCACCCACAGCAATGCAACGTGATTTCCAGGACGATAAGCGCAAACTATTAGAAAGAAGCAGGTCCTCGTTAAAGGTGAGTATTTCTTCGATATATAGCATTGTCAGATACTAGTACGCGCAGGAGTGTCACACTGAGTCATCATGGTCTGAATCAATCCATCCTATCCATTGACTGCCAACCCATTGGCAACAGTCAGTGACGTTTCCTCGTCGTCTACGTCGTCCCATAAGCACATCTATGCGTCGCAGGCTGCCGCCCCCAATTATTTTGCACAGCACTAGCTGTTTTTATCTATTCCATATCCACGCAGATACCTTGTCTCAGGCTCTGAGCCAGTGTAACATACCGCTCATACAAACCCCTCACCTGTCTATTCAATTATAAGCACTTAGAAGCGCGGGCCGATGAGCGCACCGCCGCTCTTGGGGCGCAGTTGTCGGAATCCATCGCCAAACGCCAACAGGAGGTGTCCGAACGTGACAGGCGTATCAGTTCGTTGGTGTCAGAGAGAGACATAATGATTGGCCAGTTGTCCTCTCTGAAGGTGAGGTATAGTGCACGTGTCTGTTATAGCTGATTCGGTATGGTTACTGTCTGTAAGTGCAAACTCGTGGTTTCTCGAGTGTAGCAGGGAATTGGCTATTCAAGGACCAAATTTATTTTTGGCTGGATATAGTCTGAGCCTATAAACCCTTCCATGGAGTGACCAGCTTTCATACTTGTATATGGGCGATACACGATCTGCATAGTACATTAAAATCATGTTGTAGCCTTATCCGCTCAGTCTCGCACATGTTTCTCACTGCAGAACAAGGCACAGGAGTCTGAGCAGTTAGGAAAGAACGCCGTTACCCAGTTGACGGATAGGGGTACTAAGTTTTTCGATCAGGTGTGTACGCCCCAAGTATGTGTCCAAGAGGACTTTTTGAGATCGATTATATATGAATTTGAACATCGTCCATGTATAGATCATATGGTTTAAGCTCTCATCCGCCATAGATACACAATTCCGTGTTCTCTTTTCGTAGAGCTGTACGGAGGCATGTGCGCGCCCTTCATTCTGGCGCATGACTTCAGATGTGGTGATGAGTGTGTAGTTATATATTTTGCCCGTCTGAACGGTTGTGAGCACTAGTGTAAGACATGGATAGAACGCTGAGATTCATACATGTGTCTCTTGAATCTCACTTCATATGTACGGACTCATTTGTCTGTAGATCGATTCTAGATGACTATGACAAATTAAAAGTGTGTGGGCATCTGCGTACCTTTTCGAAAAGAGCATACCTTCTCGCAAAGACGCATACGAGTGAAATTCATGTGTAGAGTTTTACTTTAAAAAGTAAATAAACCTATGAGAATATACTAAATGTAGATTCCGTACTTACGTGTGTGAGTATTGGATGCCTCCTTTTCTCATGCAACTTAATCACTGCATATTCAATAAGCGTATATGTTTATTGCTTCAGATCAACCAATTGACGAATGAGTTGTCAGAAACAAGGCAAAAATTAGCGGAGGCTACCCAGCAAAAGGAGGCTTTGCAATTGTCGCTCTTTATGATGCGAAAGACCCACGAGCAGGCGGTATGTGCACCTGTGTTACAGTACACATCTGTGGGTGTTTTTCTGCAGACTGTGTTGTGTGACCATGTACCGCTGCTCCTATGCATTAGTTCTGGGATCTTGAAAATATGGGACTGGTGAATGGCGGGGATCAGTGTTGAACGTTATGTATGCGCACTAAACGATTCAGTGCAGGGCCAAGCAAGGACGATCGCTCGCCCTTTATAGCCGTCTTAAAGGTTTTAAAATCACGGGAAAACCCTGCCTGCCAGATGGAAATCAATCATTAAGTGACAGTATACCATTTGTATTTTAGTGACCCGCGCCATTCACAAAATATCTCGTGCTTGCAGGTGAGGAAGCAATTGGCAGGCAGGGAAGGAGACCTGCAAGCCCTGAAGGCGTCTGCCATCGCTGAACGCGCACGTGCTGAGCAGGCTGCTAGTGAACTAGCCAGAATACAGCAGACCCAGGCAATGCGATTCGAGTCTGTTGAAAGCGAGAAGGCCAGTCTTATAGCTCAGGTACTTTGACAGATTGCTGGACGTATTTTGCTTGTGGTGAAGAGGCTGTCAGTTGTTTGTCAATGAGCAAATTCCGCGACAAAGTTGAAAATGGGCAAAACTCTAGATCATTCGACTCATAGGTGGCGAAACAAATGCCATTCGTCTTTGCAGGTCACAGAGATGTCCGTTCTTTTTGAAGAGTACGACCAACGCCGTCGCTTGGCCGAGGAAGAATCACAGGCACTGCAGATACAGATTAACGAAGCCAACGACCGCATCGATGAGCTGCACACAGTCATAGACGATCTGAGTGCCTCTCCTGCCGACAGTCGGGGTGAGGCCCATGACAGCGGGTTGAACGATGGTGGTGATGGGGGTGTTAGCAAGGCCACCAATGGCTTGCTGCATCATCATATGAACGTGCACGGGACGGATGGAAGTGATAGGACACAGGCAACCGCAGAGGAGGAAGGTGTGTGTTTTTTTGGTATGTGTACAGATTTTCATGGTGTGTATGCCGTATTCGTCTTCTTTTTAAGTTGACTGAATGCCAATGCTGCCGTTTAATTTGTACGCGTTGATGTTTAGTGTTTATGAGTTGTTTTAGGCCAGCCGAGTCATTTGGAAGGCACATGTATCGTCACGTGGTATCTATCTGGTTAGTTAGTTGAATGCACAACATGTTCTGACATGTTTCGCTGACAAGCAAACTCCCCACCAACATGGCTGTTCATCAATCACATTCTCACAAACACCCAACCAAACCACACCCACGCACATGCCCAGACCGCACGAAGGCATCCGCATCTGAAGCATTTGCAGAGGACGTGTCTGCAATCGGCACAACCGATGAGGCAGGTACAGTGGAGAAGCACTCAGCCGGATCACAGGCGCCGCCCACAAATGCACTAAAGCGACTGCACAGCGTACAGGACTTAGCTGATCTGGACCTGACGGAAGCGGAAGTGGAGCGCATCAAGGAGAAGCTTCTCACCACGACCCAGGATGAGGTGTGTGTGTGGCTGAAGGGTTGAAAAGAATCAAGCGTAGTATGTGTTGAGTCAGCGCTTACAGAGTACAGGCGCGTGCCCGCTGGTGCATTTGTTTGCTGAGTGGGTGTATCATAGATATTCACAGATGTGTGAGTGGGTGTATCATCGATATTCTCAGATGTGTGAGAGGGTGTTTCATCGATATTCTCAGATGTGCGAGTGGGTGTATCATAGATATTCACAGATGTGTGAGTGGGTGTGTCATAGATCACAGATGTGTGAGTGGGTGTATCATAGATATTCACAGATGTGTGAGTGGGTGTATCATTGATATTTTCATATGTGTGAGTGGGAGTTCGTATGCAGTAGACGCAACAAGGTCGCTTGAGATAGGCTCGAGTTTACTTCGGCGGGTTTAGTAGACCGAAGCAGCTGGCGATCACACCCTGTTCTTCTCAAACTTTCCGCAATCTCAAATGAATGCCCGCGATCCAACATTCAACTTCTACATATTGATGGGCGATACTCTGTTTTACTGTTAGTCTGTGCCATACTTTTGTCATAGTTTCTTTGGCCGGATGTAAAATGAAGTATGCACATTCACAGTTGCAGTTATCAGGCCAACAGGACAAACTCAAAGTATATGCATTTCTCAACTATTTCATCCACATTAGCAAAATAAAAGAGGACATAACGAGTGCACTGCACACTCCCAGGAAAGCTACAGACATCAAACTCAATCCCCAGCCCTAAACATCCTAAATCGAACTCAAAGCGTCCACGCCATTCCCATCTCCTTACCTCTCTATGGCTTCAGATACACATGTTAGAGCAGGAACTGGCGAGTGCACTGTACACCCAAGCGGAGCTACAGAAACATTGTGAGACACTGCTGGGCGACAAGACCGAGCTAGAACGCATACGTATACGGGACAGGGAGGTGTATAAGCAGCAGATGTTGGATTATCAGCAACGCACACTCTCCATTGTCGAGGAGAAGGAGCGGGAACTGCGCGAAGCGAAGGCGTTGCGACGGAGTGACAGCTGCAACAGGCAAGCCAGCTCAGGTAATAATAGGGGCGCGGTGTATAGGTAAGGGCATGTGCGAATACTTCGGGTCGTGTACACCGTGTCCTGGGTGCCTTGACCAAGCACGTGTATGCAGTATAGGACCAGTACGTGGTTCGATGCTTTAGACCAGCTGTTGCCCATAAGGTGCTTATGTTTAGATGAGACTGCGTTTTAAAAACTGGTCGAGGTCTTTTTGTATGCTGAGCGATGGTGTTGTTCTGTTAGGACCAGTCGAGTTCGTCTATGGCCAATACGATCAATTTTATTATTATTCGCTATGCATGCACATCTATGGAATGAATAGGTTTCAACGACTGATGCACCCCACACACATACAAATCGCGCTCATCATTCACGATACTGTACACTCAGCACCTCGTTTACACTATACGCCAATGCAACTTCCGAGCCTTGTTAGGCCTTCACGTATGCACACGCTGGCAGAAATCAGACCTTTGTTCTCACAAATGCTGATGCACATCTAACACCCAGCTATTCACAACAACCGCTGTTTTCAACCTCAGAGCGGCTATCACGCATCCCCACTCCCGACCAAGTGCGAAGCAACAGCGGCACCGTCTCCGACATGGCGTCAGACGCCGAGGGTGCTCAGGGTGGTGGCGATGGTTCATTGCTAGTGTACCGGCAGTGGGGTATAGCGCGTGATAGGGAGTTGCGCGTCATGCTCAAAGAGAAGTCGAAGCTCAATGAAAAATTGAGGGAAGCGGAGGAGAGTAATTTGAATCTCAAGGAGTTGATTGAGGTGTGTTTGATTGTTTGTTTGTTGGTATGGACTATGTGTAAAATGAGATCTAGAGATGGCGTGTAAAATTCTGTACCTATCCTTGAGGTGTGAGTTGTTCGTAGCAATGGCCACACGATTGTTTCTCGGAGCCTCGCCAGGCACATTGAACCAATAGTCAAATCCCAATGAGTATTTCTACCGCTTTGGAGCGGCAGTAGTATTCGTTGGGGTTTGACCAGTCCAATTCGCTTGGCGAGGCTTCGAGAAACAATTGTAGGGTCGGAAGAGAGTAGTTCAAATCCCAAGGGGGTTATTGAGGTACATTTGTCTTTCTGTTCGTTTACGCGGACTATGTGTAAAATGATATTTCGAGATTGCGTGCAAAATCTGTAGCTATCCTTGAGGTGTGAGTTGTTCGTAGCAATGAACCCAAGGTGGTTTCTCGGAGCCTCGCCAGGCGTATTGAACCAGTCAGGTCCCAATGAATATTTCTGCCGCTTGAAGCGGCAGTAGTATTCGTTGGGGTTTGACCAGTCCAATTCGCTTGGCGAGGCTTCGAGAAACAATTGTGGGGTCGGAGGAGAGTAGTTCAAATCCCAAGGGGGTTATTAAGGTACTTTTGTCTTTCTGTTCGTTTACGCGGACTATGTATAAAATGATATTTCGAGATGGAGTGCAAAATTCTGTAACTATCCTTGAGGTGTGAGTTGTTCGTAGCAATGACCCCACGATTGTTTCTCGGAGCCTTAATACCAATGAGGTATTTCTATTGCTTGAAGCGGCAATAGTACTCGTTGGGGTTTGACCAGACCAATGCGCTTGGCGAGGCTCAGAGAAACAATGTTGGGGTCGGAGAAGACTTTACTTTTGTAACAGATGGTAGATATAAAAACAATCAGCTGTATATTCTAACTTAACCATTCACGGTCTACTATAGAAACGACTTGATGTAAGCTATTTTGCCTCTGTGCTGCGAACGGCCGAACATGTATTACGATTTTCAAGTTGCATGGACGTACACGCTGCTAATGACGATGTTTCCCGATTTCTCGTTGTACCAATTGCAGGGTTTGGAAAGAAAACTCAAGGCCATCGAACGGCAAGACAAACGAGAAAACGTAAATATAGAGTATTTGAAGAACATAGTAGTCAAGTACTTCAGTGCCACGACTGGAAAAGAGGTGTGCGTCATTATCTGCATTTATATATCCTTATTTTCGTCTGTGCCAGAATGTGATTTTTGTGCGTGTCGTGTCACATAATTGAAGCGTAGAGTTGGCAGAACGACTATTCAACTTTGTGATGAGATTCTGTAGTGTTCTCGTTCGCCCTTCTGTATGGAATGGTTCCACGTTGTTACTCAGTCTGGCGGCAGGAAAATGTACAACGCTACAACTATCTGGCAATTTTGTCCCTTTCACAGACTTAATACCCAGGGCGTGAATTGAGCTCTAAATCGCTTATTAATCACTACAAATACACATTTAACCTGCACAATCACACAGCATCTCGCGCAGGCCATCTGCATGGTACTCCAGTGCGACCCAGACGAAACGGCGGCCGTGATGAAATCTGTCAACGAGGGGCTTCGGTTACAACACGGACAGGCCGTTAAGAAGTGGTTTACGTGACATCCATCTCTGTAAAGAATAGGACAATAACCCGTGCTGGTGCTTTTGTGCAGGGTTCTACTGCTTGCACCTGCGCGAGGTGTGGAAACTACGCGTTCTCAAACAACTGAACGCCCCATGATTGGTGAATGTGGTATAGGAGAGAGCTTCTGTGATCGATCGCCAATTGTACACGTGATGTACGCGGGTTATTCTGCACATGTACGGATCGAGTGAAAGATCTCGCAAGTGACAAGAAAGCTCCATTGCCACCAACGGTATACATGCAAAAGTTGTGGCTCGCATAGTCAGCATGTTTGTCACAATGCGCTGGAGTGAGGGCTACCTGAAGTAGCTCGGTTCAGTAGCTCGCCAAAAGTGAGGGCTACCTGAAGTAGCTCGGTTCAGTAGCTCGCCAGAAGTGACAAAAATTAGCAGCTTCACGAGACACGCGGTCTCGTGGATACATATTTCGTAGGTTGCTGATGGCCGTCAGGCTATACATAGCTTCAGCCTCTGGAAGGCGCATTCATTCACGGGCAAATGCGAGATGAAATGATCGTCTTGGTGTCAATATGGGCAACAGGAAAGTATATGCCGCATCGTATATGTATAAGTCAGCCCCAACATGACAAATAGCATCGGATATGAGCACCACTTCGAGTTTCGACGACTCTGGGCCTAATCATACACCACTCAGGGCAAAGCAAAGAATGTGGCGGAGTTTAGAACCTTCGAGCCGTTCTCCTCTTAAATCCGCATTGTCAAGTCCCTTCACCTACTACTACCATATATGTGAAGTAGAAAGGCGACTAAGGTCTGGTGCGAGCTGACCTGCCGACCTCGCGGGACTTGCACACAATCCATAATCACCACACTATAGCGCACTCCCTTGAGCGATGCGCCGAGCGGTGTAGAGGCAGCAGATCCTCGATCAGTTTTTCAGTTAGCCACATCGCTGCTTCAGAAACCATCTATAGGTATAATTATTGCTTATTACTAGCCACTGGTAGGGTTACCGTGGACGATTGCGGCCAGCTCCCACGGGGGCGAAGTTCGGATTCCACTTAGCGCTAGCACTGGTTTGCACGCAATTTAGAATTAGAGATCGTGCGAGTGAGTATGGAAGTGTATGCTAGAACATAACGCGAGCTCGAGTGATCAACAAAAAAAATGGAACGACAATGAATACTTGATTCGAAATTAGCATGGAATTGAGACTCGATGATCTGGGAAAATAGCAGATGGATATGCAAAATGATGAAACCCATAGAATTTGGTTCAATTCCTAGAATTGAATCCAACTGTAAGATCAAGGTCTGAAATTCGATGTCGACATAGGATTTTTTTTGTATGCGTATTGATATCTCACGGAGATCAGCATTACAATCGGAATAAGTGCGCCATAGGTGATTAGATAAGAGCCAATACCGTGTCTACAAACTTCACACGATCATCTGGGATGTTTCCCATTCTGCACTCCCACGAAAAACCACCAATATAGGTGCAACATGTAATACACTCGAACAGTACACGATAGAGCACTTCGGTGGGCCGGCTAGTTATGAGCCAAAGACTGCCATTTGTATGCGCCCATCACTTTTCAGACGACTCCAACCCCCCGCCACACAAAAGTATGCAGGATAGTTCAAAGGTATCATCAGCGAGAAGTACGTCGATTTGTACAAGTATCTGTGATACTTATTCATATACACAGTCCGAGATTCCACGCACATAAATGGTGTATACGTAGAAAACACAACGGGTTATAAGAGGATCAAATATATACCTTTCGCTCTGTTGCGCTGCCCATTGCTCACCCGTCAGTGGCACATCTTCGTCACTGCCTGGAAGTGAGCTTTCTTCCATCTCTACATTTGCAGCAGCCCATTTCCCAAACATCTTACTTACCTAGAAAATTCCAAGCGGACAAATAATGCAAAAGAAGATAGAACAGGGACATTGTGAGGTGTATATAGGTTGGCAGTTTTAGCCCAAAATCACAAAGTAGTCGGGAGACGAATATAAATTTAATTCGTAGCACACATCCGGAAAAGAAATCTGTCTTCGTAGCAGCGCAGCATTCCTGGAACGCGACAACAACGAACAGCATACATACCTTCTTCGTAGGGCCTTTTTTCTTCTTTTTCTTCTGAGGTGATCCAGCAATGGGGCTCCGCTTACCACTCAGCCCGGAATTGGTACCGGAATTGGGATGCGAGGGCACATCTGAGGTACGATCATAAGACTCCAGATCTAAAGCGCTCAGATTTACACCTTCGTACAGGAATCCCACTGTCTGTATGATGGTGAGACATTCATTACCAGTCGTGCTTACAACAATAGTGGCCTAGAATATAACGGATTTATATGTCGTTCGCAGAACATTGGCTGTCGGCATGCAATATCGTAATGATCATCACGTCACGAACTGCAATACACGAGATTTACACAGGCATGGCGAAAGGTCGGAAGAGAAACGTTGTCTGATCTCGGCCAGACTTGCCATTTCGAATAAACCTTTCCGGAAATGTAAACGTGCGTAGACTATGCTGAGCCTCCGTAGCTACAGGATGCGTCTGTGTGTCACAACGCAGCACATGTTCTCCACCCATACAAGTATGACATAAAGCAAGTACCACATTTCATTCAGTAGCAAATTGACATGCCCCAGCACACAACAGTACACGCGGACGTTGCGCCGGTCGATTCTAACTTCATATTAACAGCCACACGTCAATCAACATACGCACCCAGCACACAACAGTACACGCGGACGTTGCGCCGGTCGATTCTAACTTCATATTAACAGCCACACGTCAATCAACATACGCACCCAGCACACAACAGTACACGCGGACGTTGCGCCGGTCGATTCTAACTTCATATTAACAGCCACACGTCAATCAACATACGCACACAATCATGACCAAATTAGTTGCTATAAGAGCCACCCAGATACAGCACAAGCAATTGGTACAATATCACCACATACCGGTACAGGAGGATCAGCATGGGAGTTTGCATCGCTGACATACAATGTAGGTGCATTCACCGTCACTGAATCCGGTGCATACGGTGGCAGTGGTGGTGCGTGTGCGTCATCCGAGGGGGGAGGGGGAGGAGGAGGAGGCGGGGAATGTGAACCTGGTGACGCTGGCTCAGGTGGGGCCCGGACAGGCTCGTTAGGCTCGGGAGGTTGTGTGTGTGTATGTGTATCGCCTGGTAAATGGGTTTCTGCAGGTTTGTAAACTGTTGTGACTTGGTGGTAGGAAGGGTGCATGTCTGACAATTCGCCGATGACCTGTGTGGGAGGAGTGAAGGTCAATCGACTATAAATATGCATTGCCGCTATCAAACGATATTTATATGCAACTGTATGTAAATGACAAGTTATATTGAGCTCGAGTCAGATTTATGCATACTATCTAACGAAGTAATAGTAGATTCGCGATTGCATTTCATACCACAGAGGGCCAAAAAGACACAGGGCACAAGAATAGTTAAAAGTGCGCGTGGGAGCCGCTGGTTTGAAAAGATAAATGCTCACAGACTACTCAGACGTGGATTCAGGAAAAGCTGTACATCACACAAAAAAGGAGACAGCACCAAAGTAGCCGACGTCGAGTACATGATTACACCTACTATATATCCCCCGAAACATATGAGATATTCTTCTCTTCAAATTTGCTATTCAGCCACTTAATGCGCGCATGTGTCCTCGGTCGAAATCAAGAAACACACCTGATTCTCATACTCATATGCATTCCTCTCCTGATTCCACACACATTTCCAAGAGTTGGGGAGGTCGGATTGCTCGTGCACTTTGAGTGTCTGAGCGTGCTCCTTGATCTTTGAGATGAAGTACTCGGTCGAAATTTCTCCTGCGGACCAATCCAGCCACCGCGTGCGTAACTGAGGGAACGAGACATCAAAATAAAATGAATACGCCTTTGACCATTTCTGAAGAAAGAAAATTTAATTACGAGCCATTATACACACACACACATATATATATATATATATGACATATGTGCAAGACGCATAGGATTAAACCGCTGTAGATACGATTCGATAGAAGATCATGCGTGACCTCTAAATAACAGGTGCTTAGTGTGCAACAGCCAGACAAGCAGAAGTATCACAAGCACCTAAAAATTCTGCACTCATGAAGATAAAGTATTCACCTTCGCTGTATTACAGATAGGCAATACAGAGATGCTTCGACTTCAGACAACTCTCGAAACAAGGGGGTTTTGCTCTACCGCACCCTACACACTACTATACGTCTCCTATACTACCAGGTTAGTCATGGAAAATCCACTTGCTCGTCGTGACTCCATAGTATTTGTAGCTGTTTGTCATAGAATTCTCATGCCTGAGAGGGATATATCAAGCGTGTCGGTATATATACCCACGTACATGTGTAGATACTTACCTCGACGGCCATTACAGGTATTGCTGATGGGTCGGCTATACTGTAACCCAGGGCTGAGAACTTGTTAGTCAAAAGAGTGGCCAAGTCTGTGGTGGTAGTGACAGTAGTCCTCTCCTTCTCAAACCTTTCATCAGATCTTTGAGCAATTTCCGTTATATGCGCCAAAAACTGTGCCACTTTATCGGTGACACTCATCGGCTGTGTTCAAAATAAAGAGTGTTAAACTACTATTTCATTCGCAACTCGACATAGGTCTGTATGCGTGCCCGCGATAGCGCATCCGAATAATTTGAAAGCAACGCCGATTTCGTGTGCAGGCTCAGTATATCGATCGGTACCTAAGATCAGAACATTTGCTCGGAAATCTAGCTGAAGTGATTGTGAACGAACCAAGATCACTACAGACGCCGCAGCACAATTGAGCGACCGTCTCCTAATACACAAGACCACACACCTTCACAACATCAGGGACAATAGCAGCTCCCGTGCCATCCTGTTCGGAGGTTGCACTGTTCTGTACATCCTCTTCCACCTCCAGCGGATTCGCTTGGAGATTAATCCTCGCCCGTTTCACCCTAAAACCCGCTTTCACTCCCACACCCGACGGCGCCTTGGCCTCCATAGCCGTACCCGCAACGGAGAGTTCGGTCCATTTGCCGGTCTCACGGGTGTCTCCTCTCAAAATCACGTCATCTTGCTCGACTGTTGAGGCACTTCTTTTACCGCTAACTCGTGCTTCGACGCTCAGAGTTTCGTCATCACGCACACCAATTGTACTATCATCATCCAATACCTGTGTGGTACTACAGACAGTAGACACTACGGCCGACGTAGCTGCATTGGTCATGCCATCGCCATCGACATCTATGCACTCTACTGTCACCGGCTTTATGTTTGTCGCTGTTGCCATGGTCACAGCCTTACAGTGGCCTTCTTCTAAATCTGAATCATCAACCGTATCTATGCCCACCTTCATTTCCCCATCTTTCTCTACATTTGCACTCTCATCATCTCCAGACGGATCTGGGCAAGCCTTCGACACCACAGTCTGTGTAGCATTAGCAGATTCGTCGCCTACTACGACTACCCCATCGCCTTCATCTACACCTACTACCGCACCTCCTGCCTCTTTCTCTTGGTCACCCAAGCCATCTTCCCCCTTATTTTGAGTTTCCTCCAACACAGCACTGCCCATGTGCGCAATGTCCTGTGCAGCTTGCTCGTTTGCCTCAGAGGATGGCATGCCATCACATGACTTCCACTCTGCCATGGACCCTAACCCCACATCTGATGCGTCTACACCAGCCTTCTTATCCGCATCGAAAGGTTCATGCTCGCTCACGTCCTCCCCCTCCTTTTCGGTTGTTGGCTCACTTTCTGGCTGGAAGTCTGAGTTTGTTGGTCCTTCTATTTTCGTGTTTGTATTTGTATTCGTGTCTAAGGTTGTATTTTTATACCATTGGCCCGTGGCCATAGAGTCCATTCTGTCCTTTTCTGTGTCACTGTCCGATTCCGGCTCTGAATCGGACCCATCCGACGACGATGAATAATTCACAGACGCCAACCCTCCTAACAACGATCCGGATTTCGCAACCGCCTTAGACTCATCTGATATACTGGAAGAGGTGCCCTCATTGTTAATTGAGGTGACCGTATCTACTGGCTTAGCTTTACTAACAGCGGCGAGGGTGTCTTTCATATTGTCAGTATCGATTGTGACATGCGGTTTTGGTGTATGTACCGGTTCGGTAGTATCTGCAGATGTATGTTCACCTGCAGGCGTCAACGCGGGTGAAGCGGCCTCCTTTATATCTCTAGTGAGTTGTGCATTCCGAACTAAAACTGGCCAGCTCGACAGGGTGTGCGCAGAACCAGACGCCGTAGAGGTATCTGACGACTGGGTTGATGCTGCCTTTGTGACGCCCACCTTCAACCCAGGGCCCTTCTGTACTGTCTGAGCGACCTTAACATCGTCCTTAGGTGTGCGGTTAGCCGTGTCTACACCACTGGCCTTACCTGGACTAATCACATTAATCAGTCTATTACTTGCAGTCAGTGTAGTATCCGTATCCCCAACAACTTTCAGGTCTCGTTTCAGTATAGGCCCCTTCGACACAGATGCAGCCCCTGTGAAGCTGCTCTGCTCCGTCGTGCCAAGCCCCACCTTCGTACTTTTCGCTATGGCGCCTGTATCTGTTTGTACGCCATCGTTTCTAAGTACTGGTGAACTAAGTGTACTTGTGTGTATACTTGTACTTATACTCTTATTGCCTATCGTAGCTTCTCCTACACCTACCGCATCGACCCCAGGTGGCGAATCATCAGGGGTTATTGATACACTGTCGTGTAAATTAGTGGACCCTTCTGTCTTCAGTGCTATCGAGGCCAGCACCTGAGTCCCATTTTCCTCCTGTACGTATACATTGTAGCCCTTCGCATCGACAGGCAGTTGCCACACAACGCTGCCGTCAAATGTATTCCAGTAGTAATAGTGCCCGGTGTTGCCGTCCACCAGAGCGGTCCATTCGTAGATGGAGGGCTCTTCATCAGATGCCATTATGTTGGAAGGGACACACAATCTCTACGAATGTCACGAAGTAGGCATTATATACTTGACCACCTTAGCTAGCTAGCTATCCACCAAAACGTTCTCGTACTCGAACTTGTCAGTATAGTACAGTATATCATGTATTCAAATACACCCCAGTACACCCCAGTACACGTTTAACAGACTCCAGACGAGAAAATCGGTAACCCGCCAAAATGAATGTTCTTTTTAAAATCTAATAATAGACAACTTTTTTGTCCGATGACTGTCCTAAATCTAATAATCTATGTCCGATACATGCCGAAATCCAATTGTAGAAAGCTTTTGTGTCTGATTATATCCTATGATGTAAAAGTTGACAGCTATATTGTCCGATAAATGTCCCAAATCTAATAATAGAACTGCTTTCTCTTGTCGGGGCCATGGCCTGGGCGGGTGTGGGGGCCATGGCCTGGGCCATCGCCCACTGGCCAACATTTTCGATCAACATAACAAACGTTTGCACGTGAAATGTGGCTGAAGCTAGAAGGCAAAAGCCTCCTTTGTATCCATCGCGAAAAACTATTACCTCAACCTGTCTACTGTATTTGGTAAAACATTTACCCCAGATTACAGATACAATCTAAAATTGGACCACGCTATAAGTTAGTAGGCCTTAGCAAATAGCGCAGCATGTCTGGCGCACGGCAAACCCCACTCACTTGTGGTGGGCACACACGGCCTGTTGTAGACCTCGACTTCTCAGAAGTAACCGAGGATGGGTTCTTCATGATCTCCGCATGCAAAGACGGTCGACCCATGATCCGAAACGGTCAGAAAGGCGACTGGATAGGCACTTTTGAGGGCCACAAGGGAGCGGTATGGTGTGCTAGATTGAATCGCGAGGCTACCAGAGCGATCACTGGCAGTGCGGATTTCACAGCTAGGCTGTGGGATGCGACGACGGGCAAGGAGATGCTGCAGTTTGCACACGACCATATTGTGCGCACGGTAGCGTTTGACAAGTCTGAGAAAAGGGTTATTACCAGCTCCATGGAAAAACTGATTAGGCTTTGGGATGTAAACCATGCAGAGAAGGAGATATTGCGCTTGCCTGGACATACTAAGAAGATCACGTCGGCATGCCTGGCACCAAATGGTATGCGTAGGTATTGTGGCACGGAATTATTTTTTTACCTTGTTGTGTTCATGTATATATATTATTTTAGAACGCATAATAAGCTTCTGAATTA
>NW_014040245.1:59929-69946 GCF_001186125.1 Sphaeroforma arctica JP610 | reverse complement strand
TTCTATATATATGTATATAAATATATATATCTCTTTCTCAGATATCGGTAGCAACAATACTCAACGACTCATCTGCAACCCGGTTTGCAGATAGAAATGTCGTTTTTAGTAGCAGTCTGGACAAGTGGTACTTTTTTTGTATCATTATTTGTTTTCGCAGCTAGCATATCCAAACCTCAGTACCCAACTGCTTGTCTATCCACGGTTCGCAGATGAGAACATCGTCATCAGTAGCAGTGAAGACAAAGAAGTGCGTCTGTGGGACATCCGCTCAGGTGCAGCCGCACACGTGCGCACGTTCGACGCGCCCGTCACCTCGATGCAGGCCACCTCGGATGGCGAACACCTCGTGGTCACACACGGACACAAGGTATACACAGCTTCTCATTTTAACATAGACAATTAGTATGTACGTGCAAAGAGTACATTTTTGTTGTTACCCTGGATAAATTCGACATGCATGTGTATAGGCTTACATACGCAATGCACAAGTATATATATACTAATTTGCACTATCCTTATGCGCTGCTTCTTCATCACCTTTCAAGGTGGATCTTATCAACTCATCCACGCTGGATAGTGTGAAGTCCTTCGAAGTGGGATGCCCAATCAATTCGGCCTCTCTAAATCCAGACAAGACCCGGTTAGTGTGCGGAGGCGAGGATTTTTACCTACACGTCATCGACTACGAAACGCAGAAGGAACTAGGTACATGATTCATATTCTTATATACACACATATATATATAAGTATATATATATATATATATATATATAAAGATCATTCAAGTGCAATGTATGCAAAATTGCGTATTTACGTTGGTTGTCGCGCTTGGGTTGGTATGCTGCAGTTGGTAGACTCAGAAGGGTTGTTTGGTGTGTTTCGGCTGTTAAATCGTTGACCGATTAGAAACTATCTGTCTGATATCTTCCAAGTGTATCATATCCAGTCTATTTTATGTCACCATGCACACTCACAGTACCGACATTTTTCCTTGCTTGCTACACACATATACTCTGTACCTGACCGTTCTTGCAATCGGCAATTTCAAGATTCCACCACTCACGCCTGTGAAAGATAATGCAGAGTACCACATTGTTACCCATCCACGCTGAGTACTGATAGCAGTATATTTCTTTCTACTTTTTGAAATTAGATGTGTACAAGGGCCATCACGGACCAGTGCACGTTGTGAGGTACTCTCCCGACGGTATGCTGTACGCTTCCGGATCTGAAGATGGTACCATTCGCCTCTGGCAGCACGAAGTGGGAGTGGAATACGGTCTGTGGTAAGTGGAGTGCCTCTGCCTATAGAGGTTTTCAGGCTTAGTTCTTTATACACACACAAGATAGTTTATAGGTCCTTATATGTCTGTAGAAAAAGGTTGCCAGTCACTGTCAAAACCCTAGCCTATTAATATTTGTATGAATGCTTCAGGTTGGTCTAAGTTTACTATGGATATTGCGTGTTTGTCGCCGTAAATTTAATGACCCGGGATTATTTTGCTTATGCTTGTATCTGGATTTTTAGCGCCATGTGCTATCGCTGGGAAGGGCTTTGCGTGCTCTCGATACATGTCGTTTGCTATTGCTTGCGTGTTTCTTCGTTGGTGCCTGTGCTGTCATTTGCTATCGCTTGGACGGGCTTTGCGTGCACTGGGTACAGATCGTTTGCTATTGCTTGCGTGTTTCTTCGTTGGTGCCTGTGCTGTCATTTGCTATCGCTCGGACGAGCTTTGCGTTCACTCGGTACATATCGCTTGCTATTGGTTGCGTGTTTCTTCGTTGGTGCCTGTGCTGTCATTTGTTATTGCTTGTGTAGCCCTTTGTGATTAATTGGTCAAGCCTTTTTCACTACTTGGCTTTTTTGTTGTTAGTGCTAGGACGCCCCAATTGTTATTGCTTTGTTGTACCCCATCTGCCATCCCCAAAAATGGCTACCTATTGGTAGTGCATACATTGAGAGCTCATCTGACGTTCATTTGGCTGCCTAACTCCTGGAATTTTAGTTGCGAGCACTAAACTTGCCACTATTTGTGACACGTTCCCCAATTACAGGAAGAACCTCAAGGCCAGCGAATGATCAATCCACATACCTTAAGGACGAAAATTTCAGTGTCAAAGCTGCCCAGTGGTCTTAGCGTCGAGTGCCTTTGCACTGATAGCGCAGGTGATGTGAATTACATGGTATGGTTCCTGGAAACAAGCGTTTCCAGAGAGGCCGAGTGCAAACGATTGCAGTATATTGCTGGGTCTCCAATGGAGTCCACAAAATGGATACGAGGTCGACATGGGTTTGTTCACTCGTGCGATGAAGCATGAGTATGTGAGGCGATGCATCTGCACGGTGTTTTTACACGTGTTTAAATACGGATATTCTGGCAATCCTTCAATCAGTCCGTGTATATCACTTAGGTCTGTGAGCAGTTATTTTAGCAAACGTGGGCCGTACGCAAAACCTCGCATATCTTAGGTAGTTCCAGTGTAGGCGTGCACATGTTGGGACTATTGTGGTGGCATCATGTGATGATTTGGTGGTGTGGTGTGATGCAGTGAAAGTAAAGCGGGGGTTTCGGCTGCCAAGCTTCGAGATGGCTGGTATAGGATACATTAGTGAACATACATAGCAGCCGTAAGCAGTTTAGTGTCAGACGATACTAGCTAGCCCAGGTCTCGTTTAGACTTCCATGGGGTTAGCTTACGGGGAATTAGGCAGACGGTAGACCCAGTGTACACCACAGGCCGTGAAATCACGTGCAGCTTGTCGTGCCAAGGTTATTGGCCTACCTCTTTGAGCACTTGAGTACCGTGGATGTTTGCACTGTTTGCCTTACACGATTTTAAAGTAACTGTGACATTCAATTGGTGGTACGAAATTGGGTAGTGACTTGAGAGTTAGATCATCGAACTGAAGCATTCAGCTGGATGTTGCCATGCAAGGTTCATATGGGGATTTAGTGCGCTAGAGGGCTGAAAGCTGAGCTTGACTTAGTTAATTAGATGTGGAGAATACTCTTCTCGACAGGGAATAGTATCATAAAACCGTACGAGTTTGCGACACGAGTATTGAGCCTAAGTACCACCAAATATTTTTCGAATCATTCTGCGTTTGCTGCATGTACGTGTACATATGTGCTTTCGAGCTTTGCATGGTTGGACTATAATATACCTAATATGGTTTTATATATATACAAATATATAATATATTATTTCATTTTAATTTATTTTATATATATTATATGATATAATATTATATTATACTATATTATATATATATATATATATATATATATATACATATATATATATATATATATATATATATCTATATATATATATATATATATATACCATATATACATATAAATAGTATATATATATGTGTATATGTATATAAGTATATATATATATATGTATATATATATATATATATATTAAAGCTGTGTGAATTTCGTGGAAATAAATACTTTTACTTTATACACATAACATATCAGGTATTGTTTTATTCGTCCTCGATTTGTGACTTGTGACTCCCGGTTGTCTGTTCTGTGTTCACTGTTCACAGTTGTGACCGGCATTTTGAAATTTGAACCCGTCAAATAAGAACAGAATTTTGGCGATTTGAATCATTTGATAGAAAAATATAAAATATATATCTACTACATAATCAGTTAATCACGGCCCTCACGAGTCTGGGCTCTGGAGACTGGACATTGAATAGAATAAGACATCGGGTCGCACACCAGCATTTTTACTTTATCAAAAGACAATTTTCGCTGAGACACAGACTTCAAGAATTGCCTGTCCGATAGTGTTTTATGACCGCAGCATCTCACATTGACGTGATGATCTGTCATCTCTCTAGTTTTTAAAATTATGTATCTCTCTATACTAGAGAGAGAGAATTATCGAAGAGAGTATGTATGTTATATGTAAAGTCTAGACTCTAGACTTTAAATTAAAAAGACTTGTCTCTCTGGAGACTCAGAGAGAGAGACTCTACATAAATTCTTAGTTTGTAGTCTTATTAAGATCAAACAATTAGTTACAAGTCCCGTTAATATCCTCTCTGCGACTGTAAATTGCAGATAGGAGAACTATCTAACCGCTTGAGATTCGTAACCGAGTCCCAACGCCTGACAAGGAGTGGTATGAATATCTGCTAACTGATGTGTAGACTGCTTGTATCGTATAACATGTATGTTTCTTAATAGCTCTCAGATCATGCTAAAAGCTTCAAAGGGTATACTAGAGGGCAGGCATGTGAAAATGTATGACAATACGGAATGCTCGAGTAAATATATCAAACATGTAAATTGTAATATGGTACATATTTCGGATTTCCTCATAAAAATATTTTGCATACATATGTATGAGTATCTCTCTGGAATTTGGATTGTAAGTCTCCGCCTCTCCGGGGAGAAAGTCATTTTTCGAGAGACTTTACCATAAGGCAAATGTATACAACTATACATACATATCCAGATTCGGGATTCCACTGTTCCAGAGGGCAATGAAACTGAAAGGTATAACTCTAGTTTCTAGAGTACTCTACCACTCGGAAAGTCACAGATAATGAGTTGATTTGCATACGTCACACATTATTAGTATTTTTTTTTGCTAATCATATGATATCAGGATGTACTCATGAGTCTCATTGGTGCCTCACTAATATTTCGAGGTGAGTGGTTGATTGGTTGTTGCTGTAGCCTGAAGTCCTGAACAGTGAACAGCATATGTATCAACTCAATTAGATCAATTCTTCCCAAACTGTGTATACTGTATTTTAAACAAAAACACTTGGAAGTCTTGAACACAGGGCACTTTGCATCACATCTGAACATACAAGTGTAATTAAATATTCCAAATGCAGGTCTATGGAGTGTGATCGATACTATTCCAATCCGAAGCCAGCCGCTACTGACACTATAGAAAACACTATGCGGCCCAATAGAGCGCTGGCGAGGCGGTGCACGGAGAATAATGTGGCCAACAAGAACCAACAAAGAAACAAAAAGAAAATTGATCACCGAATTGTACGCTTTCCGAATATATCGCAACAAATATGACTACCCAGATAATCCGATAAAGAATACAATACTATTGGTGCCCATAAGATCTACAATTTTCTACACCCACTTCAAATTCTTTCAAAACAATCAATAACGAGTTTACCCCCTTTTCAGCTTAGCATCCGACACAACTTTGACATCGCCTACTGCAATGACAACAATAACCTAAGCAAATACCAATCAAACATCATTTTTCCCACTTCGTGTAATAAACCGACTGTATTCTTTTCTAGTTGCAGAGTTTGATCGTCAACCATGCCAAACAATTATGAAGTCATTTATAAACATTATCCATAGGTCTGAGTTCGTTGCACTGAGATATAACTATATACACGATATTGATTTTACAGTAGATGGTAAAGCTATACGCATCATCTCTTGGTACCATGACACTTCCTACTTCAGTAGCAGTAAACTGTAAGTGATGCGGATAATGTATTATACAACGAGAATATGGCGAAGCTGACGTGTGCAGACCATTACTGGTGCTTCATACCGTATATCGAACATGATATTGATAATGAAGTGACAAGACTCCGATTATGTGCCAACTTTTAGTCAAAAAAATAACCGACTAGATCTCGGTTTTTACAGACAAAATGTCAAGTGGGGTGTAGTGATTAGAATAATTTGATAACAAAAATCGCACTCGATTATAGGAAACTGCCTCTTGAAGCTGCTCCTACACTCTATCTTGGATCTTATAGTAAATCTATACGATTTAAAGCGAAACACTATTGACTCGCCAAACCTGAAAATTGAATCACACAATTCACCCACATGAGATATTCACGAGTACAATTTTTATAAAACGTAATTTGATCAGGCATTGCCAGTATCAAGGCCCTCATCGTTACGGCCAGCCATCTACAGGCTGAAGTGACGCAAAAGCCTGTTTTCCAATCCTAGATTGAAATGAGACATAAAAGTACGGGACGATTCTTCAGGGAGTATTTACTTACCACCACGGCAGCCTGAGCAATAAATGTCACGCAACTTCAAGATTACTCTACAGCCTATTATTTGATTTCTTTGATTTTTTTTTCAGTTTCCTTAGTGCGGGGGCGATATTGTGATTGAACGACAGCCATTCTCCAAGGAAACCACAATGATGCATCATGACACTACTAGAATACATACTGTAAATTTCTTTGGTCTGGTATGTAGTCTATACACAAAGCTCAATTCTACAAACAGTCACTATTTAATAACTTTCAAATACAAGAGTATTAGTGCAGCTAAATTGAACAAAATACATATGTATTAATGAATGTTTAATATGTTCTGTTCTGCCACCTTTTGGTGGTGCTCTTGATATGTTTACTGTCGAGCCTCTGCCTCTTCAGGCGCGTCAATCAAACTTCAATATCTACAGATACCTGCACCTGAAGTTGGCGAGTAATCTCGCCTTTGTCAGACCCCTCTACAGTAAAGACACATACCCCAGACTTATATATCTTGAACGTAGGTATTAAGTCCACCCCTTCAACTTGCGATAGTATACTGAGTTTATCGGTATCAATCTTGTAAAATTTGATACCCTCAGGTGAGTATGTTGAGCTTAGCTGTGCATATTCAGGCACAGCTCGTGCACAAGGCACGCACCATTCCGCATAAAATTCGACGATGATAATCTTCGCATTCGTAAGCGCGGCCTGAAATTCTTTTTCTTCATTAATACTTTCAACACAACCAAAGTCAACAACTGGGTACGGGCCACGGGTGTATTCATTGTAAGCCAATGCAGTCATATATGAATATATGGGATGCTCCCATATAAAATTAGTTCCAGCCCTAGCGATGGACGAAGTTGCAGGCGTTGTTTTAATAATCGATATTCCAAGTTTTTGTGGTCTGAGATTTACATTTGTGATTCGGAATTCCGTACTATATATACCTTCACTCTAGTGTTGGTTCGACCCTGTACGCACAGTGACGGCACACAGGTCACAGACACAGTATACAGTGCAAAATCCGGCATATGACCATATATGTTCATACACGTCGGCAATGTCTCATACGCTCAACAGTCAAAACTCAAGTGTTTCAGAATGAAGTCTCAGAATGAAGTCATCCGAAATGGCAAAATCCAGACAATTTTTATAAATAAAAGAAAACAATAAACTGAACACAAAATACTTTTTTTTTAAAAAGAGTAAGACTCATACTGCCATGAACTTTTGAGTTGATATGACTTTTATGAGTTATGAGATATGACAGAGTAAATAGCTTGAACATTGGAGTATTGTCTCCTCTTTGAGCGGAAGTATAAATGAATATTGTATATCAATAGGTACAATGGACTTTATTAGATATTAAGCACTGCTTAGCCCGAAATTCGGGGCCTCTGGAGACTAGATCACTTCTATCAAGTTCTATACACAAATATGTAAATAACTAATACTGTCAGTTGTCACAGAGGCAGAATTCAGAATTAAGAATAATATAGCTATATTTTGAGATCTGAAACTGGGTCAATATGAAGTTGTAGAGATTACAACTTGAGTTCGAGAGGATGAATACTTGCGAAGCATCAAATTCAACGGTCGTTTCATTTAACCGGACTCGATAGTTTACGTACATACATAAAAGCAATATTAAATCATGTTTTCATACAATCAAGTGCACTTGGTACAGGCAGCAACATCAGCAACATGTAAATTTCTGAGCATGCCATCTCAACCTTTGTTGTATAACCATGCAACTTTCAACCCTGACGATTTAAGTGTCAAAAAACAACACAAATGCAGGTTCAGATAGTGTGATCGATATTATTCATCAGAAGACACCCGCCGCCGACACTACAGAAAACACCATGCGGCCCAATGGAGCACTGTGAGACGGTGTAAGGAGAACACTGCTGTCAAAATGGAGCAAGAAAGGAAATCAATGGAGATTAATCGGGTTATGAGAAACTCAAATATATCACAAGTTCGACTTCTTCCCAGGCAGGACTTATACGAGCGACCTCATAGACAACACTCGATGCCAATACTGCCCATGACAACTTCGACGGATTTTTCAACACTCTCGCCACGTCCACTTCATTTAGCGCGTGCGGCTAGTGTCTCATCAATTACGAGCCCCTCAACCCAATCAATGACGATTCTACCCCCTTTACCTAATTTCCCGTCCCCGTGCCTCACGGCTCGATCTGCGACGAACTTTTTTTCCCTTGCCCGGTTTAGGACCCAAAATAACCTCGATATCAGACTATGAAATGACCAACAATAATCCAAATATTACGCACACTTTTTCTACCGAACCCGACTATTTGCTTTTAGAATTAGAGAGATTAGTCGACATGTATGCCAAATAAATATGAAATTGCTTTCATCTACCCATCACTTCGCCTTCATCGCACTGAGAATTGAGAGACAACGGTTTCGCAGTTGAAGGTGGAGTTATATATAGGAGCACACTGTTCCTCTATTTCGATATCAAATACATGATCTTGGCGCTTGATACTGTAGAGAAGTTTCAAGTTGAAAATCAAATTGTTTCTGTATTCTACTACTAGCGATATGGTGATAGTGACGCGTTCAATTTCAATCCAGCACAGGTGTTTTCATAGGACACTGCGCATCAGTTTGCTAGTGAAGTGGAAAAACTTCGATGTATACAGTGTTGACGTAAATTTCGCCGCACTGTCCAATGATAGTTGGTTATTACCTTACTATATCTCGTTCTAACCTTGGACTGAGACCACACTCTCAAGCCAACCATACAAGATCAAGCTAGCATGACAATTTACCTAACCAGTCAAACAAACCGGGATTCACGTGTTTACAGTGAATACTGACTTATTGGCCGGACAGTTCAGAAATAGTCCGTTGTTCACATCAAAACGTATTTGTTCAGTTGTGACATATATACATATATATATATAGAAATATATATATATATATATATATATATATATATATATATATATATATATATATATATATATATATATATATATAGATATATAGATATATATATGTATATATGTATATATATGTATATATATATATATAAATATGAATAATTATTCATAAATATAAATATAATTATAAAGGTCCATATGTATATATATATATATATATATATATATATATATATATATATATATATATATATACATATATATATATACTTTTATATATATATATATATATATATATTAACACATACATACATATATATGTATATATATATAGAATATATATATGTATATATATATATATATATACACTGGATATATATACATATATATTAATATATATAGAGTGAATATACATACATACTCTCTCTCTCTCTCTCTCACACACACACATATATATAGTATCTATATACCGATTAATACATATATACACAAATAATAATATATATATATATATATATATATATACAAATACACAAATATATATATATATATACACATATAAATACATGAACATAAATATGTATACACACACACATACATACATATATAAATATATATATATAGTTCTATATATAGATATGAATATATAATTAGACATACATTTGCACATAAACAAACATATATATATATATATATACATGCATATGTTTATACTATTTATACATACATACAAACATATATATATATCTATCTATAAAAATGTATGCATTTATATATATTGTATATATACATATCTATATATATATATATATTATAAATACATATACATTTATAATTATATACATATATATGTTATGCTTTTATATTATATATATACATATACATACACACACACACATTTATTTATATATATATATAAATACAAATATATATATATACATATAATTGTACATATATACATATATACATATGTATAATATGTACTTAAAATTTATAATAAGAGACGGCACACACACACACAATAAATATATATATATTCAATAAATGTATATATATATATATATCATAATNTATATA
>NW_014040245.1:54218-59909 GCF_001186125.1 Sphaeroforma arctica JP610 | reverse complement strand
TATATATATAATATATATACTAGTATATATATATATAATATATATATATATATATATATATATATATATATATATATATATATATATATATATATATATATGTGTGTGTGAGTGTATGTATATGCTCATTGACTCATAGAGTATTCAATTTATATTTGCAAAGGAATGCATATCAACTTGAAGTTCAAGTATAAAATCAGCAGAACACATGTGAGCAGGATATTGATAGTATCAACAACATAATGTGGAGGTACCCAGTGGCAAAATAGTTCAAGACGCTTATGCTGTGTATAAACATTGAGTACGACATACGGCATTATATCCACGTACTGTGACAAATTTCTATCTAAGCGGTACAAGGCAATTTTTTTCCCGTACATTGAAGAATAGAGGCACATACAACCACGCATATTTTTATATATATACGTAGCATATCAAGTAACATCTATACTCGAAGAAGAAGTAAAGAATACCGTCAACCTGGAACGAAATCGGCGCAATAGCAACACGAGGCATGGGTTTGAGTGCAAATGTAAAGCACCTGTTCGATCGAACAATCTACAAATGACTAGATAGTCAAATTATTCGATGTATTTTTTGAGATAAGTACTCCTAAGCCCTACCTATGGATGTCATGCATAATAACATTACAGTGTTCCCAAGCAACACAAGCAACAGTGCTATTGCACCAAGGGCGTAGTCCAACCATATTTCATTGAACACTATGCCCCACCCATCATACATACAAGATGAGTTCGTACTTGGCTAATTGAATGGTGGAAACAATAGTATGCACAAGTGACCTATTTGTTGTATCTGTTCACCTATTCACATCCTCCTCCGCCCAAGGCGCTAGTGGTAGAAAGAAGTTGCCATACTGGTGGTGTAGTCGATGGATCATATCCTTAGTACACATACCAAGCTCATGAGGCCCCACCTGCACATATTCGTGTAGAGGGAACAGTCAATTGGTGCAGAATAAAAGCCGTTAAGATACAACCCGAGACTCGTGGTACACAGCGTTTGGTATTAGAGGAAACTTAATTTTTACACACTACATACTGTTATGTTAGTTTGAAGCTAAAGGCGTGTACACAGTGTTCGAGACCAATAAGAGAGAAAACTTAAGCAAAAGGTGAAACGGTCTTAATCTTCATTCAATTGACAAATTTTGAAGGCAATCAAGTAAGCGAGATAATCCAATACAATATAGGCGATACCTGGCAAGCACAGTAGTCAGAATACAGTGAATGCCATCTGATTTTCACGTCCATCCATGCTAGGCGTTTGTTCTCTGGATTCCCTCCTGCGTAGTATCGCAATCTGTGTACCGGCAATGTTAGAGCGTGGACTTAGGTAACCATACAATGTGAGAATATGAAATCGACAGTGCAATATATGTTTATAAATGGCTTGTCAATAGAAAATGTCTCAAAAGATACAGAAGCCCTCCCCTGTCGCTGATAGATTGCTATCAGTATACGTTAAGTGGAACACTACCATGCACAGTTTAGCTCTTAGCGGTGAAAGATATGAGCTAGTGTTGATTGACGCGTTGATCGGATTGAAAGGGCGTGAGACGTTCATACACACAGCACACCTGCTTGGTAGTACGATAAAGTTTAGCCCTGCTTGAGGTATACACACCACAGGACAAATCCCTTTTTTTCCCACCATACTTGATGAGTGCGAATTTCTTCAAGGTATCCTGCTTGATGCTGATGCTCACTGGCAAGCCTACTTTGTCCCTTGAGACTAACATGTAGGTAATCAGCTTCTTTATCCTTGTGCTTGCTGAGCAACTGTTGAAGTGTAGATATCTGTAGTAGGGATCGCTGTCGAGTTTCTGTTGCAGTTTCTGTTGTTAAATGATAGATGAAATGAATAGCACAATAGATTTGAGTACTTAGGCGTCAATTACCCCTCCATGGTTTCTTGAACAAGTGATACGCAATCTTAGCTCTACATATGTACATGCGCATCAGAATCGTAAACATCCATACACTGCATGCAATCATGAGCGGATTCTCTCGCGAACCGTACGCTTGTACATTTGTTGCCACTACTATGGTCGCGAACAGGCACAAATATCCACCGAATGCAGTACCAACAAAAGGCATAATATATATATTTTAAATTGTACAAAAGCCTCCGCCACCCACAATGTAAGCTCGGGCTCTAGTAAAGTACACCCAGACTCTCTTAATTTGCACAATTGGAGACATCAGCTAACAGTTGGGATGGTTTGTTCGATATATGACATAAAAGATAAATAGAGAAAGCCAAAACATAATGATCATTTATGTACCTGCAACATGCGCTTAGGGCACATGCATTGGCACAGTGTCTTCAGCTTTGTTTTGCGATGCTTGCCCTTGGAGATCTCACACGCCAGCGCGTCATAGCCCTTTTCGGCGTTGTCCTGTATTCAATGGCGGGGGAAAAACCTTTATACGGCGCAGGTCATGGAATAGTACAGTCTACTCCTCCGCGAAATTGGCAGTTGTACAGAGACGTGCTGCATATCTATGGAACATGTCTACTTGCGCAATTTGTCTATTGACAAGCGCGTACTTTAAGCTCACGCCCGTGATCTAGGGTATCGAAAGGTGTCTGCTATATGACAACGTGGTCTGTTACGTAGCTAGTACGCATTACCACTACAATCGTGCAGCTCATCGCCACCAATACGCCGGGGCACCTGGATCATTCAACATGAAACCTAGAGATGGCTTCTGGGAACCACTCTTGCAGGCATGCAAGTGCCCTCCTGAGAGTCGATATATACTACGAAACGACATTCAAACCAGCAGTTGAGCGTCAGCAATACATCCACAATCTATCTGGACTACCTTGGTGTACTGATCGAGTTCATCTCTGGTCCACTGCATAGACGGGCGGCACTCGCATTTGCACTGTTCTTCAATAGCTCGCCGTGACGATCGCGGCAGATCGTGTATCCTGTCAGTAGTAGTGGTGGAGGTGGCATCAGTTTGTTGCACCAGACATTATGGAAACGAAAAAATTTAAAAAAAGTTTTTCTATACATACGAAGAGAGGCGAAGAGCACGAGCTTAAGAATGCAAGTTATTTGCGATGGTTGTATATTATTGAGGTGTATATCTGTGTACGAACTTTATAAATCGAAGTATGTCTTCCTCGCATTGCCACACTATATACACACCTGACAGCCGCCAAGGAGTAGCACCCCAGTTTCTCCAACAGCCTGCGGTTATCCCACATGGAGATTTGTAGGTCCTGCGAAAACATGTGCCATCATGACATTAAGCTAGATGACAAATATATTGATTGTCGAATTGTCTACTATAGTATCTTGTTGGGGGCATGGCAGTCGTCACTCGTGACATACCAACTCGCGACACATCAAAGTATAAGACGATCACTAGCTGTTACTTAGAAGTTTATAACATTCTATGTTATCCAACAAAATAGATTGCCATTGAAGTACCCCGTGATAGGCGCTGATACCAGAGTATTGAGCATGTCTTCGCGCACTACCTTGCTATTTTCAGAGACTACGATATGTCACAGAACATTATACAATCTCGAACCATTTTATCATCACACACCATAATATACAAACATACCATGTCCTTATCCCCTGGTATCAGGCCACCGTGTCGAACGACGCCAATGGCTGAGCCATCCTCAATGCTGTATAATATTCCTATACTCCGTAGCCACGCCAGCATATGTAGGTGGGCCTTGTGCCTAACATTGCCTTTCTGTAGTTGCCACAGACAAGTTTGCAGGATTGGCAGGAGAAGTCGGGAGATTAAATATAGAGTATTGATCAGAGATCATTCATTGATTTCGAATGAGCTCTGCAATCATGTCAGCATTCTTTCTGCGCCATTCTGACTAATGGTACGTGGGACTGTAGGGTCAAGCTTACAAAACCAATGTTTGCAGGTAAGGCGTCGGCTTTTCTAATGTTCAGTTTTCAAGGTGGCCGACGTACTATGAGGTTGTCAGATACAAAAATATGGTTTACTTGCACATTGGCTATGGGCTGGAGCGCATTGGCCATATTTAGTCGACAATTGTTAGGCTACTCATTCAAAAGACCTGAGAAAATTACATCACATCAAAAAATCGATATTCCTCCAAGGCCTGTTGTGACACATAAATCTATTCAGAACCGAACACGAAATAGTATGTCCATGGTTACTCACTGGCACTTTCATCTCCGTCGCGCCAACTCAATCCAATCCAGTCGATTTTGATCCCATCCCATCCAATTCGACTTCATTCAATCAATACAATGCAATCCTATCCAATTCCATCCAATTAACCCCAATTTCATCCGATTACGTCTCATCATATGCAATCCAGCCTCATACAATTGAATACAACTTAATTTAATACAATTCAACGCAATTTAATCCGACCCCATCCTATCACATCCAATACAACCTAATACAATCAAATACTATTCAATTCAATCCCAATTCCATCTAATTCAATACAATTCAACTCAATTCAATCCGATCCCATCCCATCACATCCAATACAACCTCATTCAATCAAATATTGTTCAATTTAATCCAATTTCATCAAATTCGATCCGAGCCCATTGAAACCCATTCATTTCAATTCGACACAATGCAGGTCTATTCAATTCAATTCAATTCCACTCGATTTGATTTTATAGAGCCATCCTCATGTGGCTGCACAATTGTACCACTGATGATGGCGCTGCACAACGACAGAACAAAAGCACATACCTGAGGTAGAAGGTACGCTCCAGTAGAAAAGCTGCACACTCCGAGGTTTTGTTGCAAAGCGGGCACGTACGTCGTATAGTTCGCAGGAAAGGGGACCATGTAGGGGCCTTGCATTAGTTGGTGTTTCAACCATTTTCTCGTGGATGTGTTTAATGTAGAACCAACACCTGTCTGATTGATAGTCTTGACCTGCATGCTTGGTAGTCGCATATTGTCGTCCTTCCTGTCCATCTCATCTAGCTGTTCGATTAGCTGAAGAGAAGACAACGAAATTCATTATTCATCACGGGACGGCTGGAGTGCTTACGCATACTCGTTGATCTTGATGGGTCTACTATGCCTTACTCTGACAGGTGCAACACATCGTACAGGCGGACCCGTACACGGTCAGGGGCTCTAGTAAAGTTGTTCTATATACTATACATGTCTAATATGATCAGAGGATTATTTTGGGCCTGCGATATACTACATTAACAATCATACCTCATTTCTAAATACTATGATAATTGAAAGTCCCAGATCCAACAAATTAATACGAAACGTACTTCACACTTTATGCTAACCTTCTCTATTGATAAATTGATCATGTGATGGCAATGACCGTGCTTTAACTATTATAGATTTTATGTACATACCTCTTCTTTGCTCGATACGTTAAGATCCCCTTCCGCATGCGTCAGGTCGCAGATCAGGCGATCTGAGACATAATCATCGTACCAAAACGTGGGCAATGTTTGACCCTAGATGTTGAACATCAGAGATGGACGATTGAGTACGTAGTAGTTGAATTAAACCATTGCATCCGTACAAACAAGCATATGTTACATGATAATCAGGACAAAAAAATGAAACCCATGATATTGTAAAAAAAGGACATGATGATGGTCAAACACACACACACACACACATATATATATATATAATTATATTATATATATCTATC
>NW_014040245.1:30793-54198 GCF_001186125.1 Sphaeroforma arctica JP610 | reverse complement strand
TATATATATGTGGGTGTGTGTATATAGTATAGGTATGCATATATGTATGCATATAGTATAGGTATATATATATATATATATATAAATATATTAAATACACACACACACACACACACACACACACACACACATATATATATATATATATATATATGTGTGTGTGCGTGCGTGTATGTGTGTGCGTATATATATATATATATATATATACTCTGTGTGTGTTTTTCTAATGCAAATATATGAGAATATGTGATCAAATCCACGTACATGCTTATTGATCATATTCATATATTCTACATATGCATTTGCCATGTTTGCCTATAATTCTACATATAGATGTGTACTTTGTACTGCACATGCTCGGGTAAACTTGAGTTCAATTTTTAAATTTGCTATGTGAAATATTACCAATGAAGTTGAAAACAATCAAACGACAAATATAGTACTCATAGACATGGACTCTAATTTCTTCTATGTACTTCATATTACTTTACGAGTCTCTATATAGAGAACTTATGAGCGTATGTTTGGAACAATTTCTCAGTATGTCCATATTATCCATAACATTTTATATTTGCTATACCTGAAGTCTTGATATTTACCTGTTCAATAAGTAGATCTTTTATTGTAACCTCGGTTAGAACATCGCCCTCTGTGTCACCCCAAAAGGTACGGCTGTGCTCCGTGATTCCTACGGATTCGACCAGCACACCATTCTCGTTATAAGCAAACCCATTTGCATACTTTGATCGATGCACCGCAACACCGTCATATCCTGCGCGAAGCAAGTGCGGGTCTTCTCTATCAACCTCATTCTGATTGGATGCAAACAGTCGTAATTTGAGAGCCAGTGTGACTACCAAGGTGCCTGATACGGCGACTATTATACGCAATACTACAGGTGCTCCTACACCGGCAGTTCCCTTACGTACCATGGAGATTTGTGCTCTCTAACTCGTGTCCCCTGTATACTGTACGTTTGAAGGGTTACACCGACATGGTTTGTTCAAGAACAGCAGTCCAGTAGTGGTTTAATAGGTATGCTTTCGCCTACATACGAGTCTACTTTGTATGTGCTTCACAAGAGCTATAAAAAAAAAAGGAAGAATTCCCAGACATGATGTCGATGCTTCTGTTTCAATTTAGATTTCAATTTAGACAGAGCCTTCTAAATCAGACAATTCAGTAGGCTATGGAATTCCGCAGTTTTGTTTTTAGTTTTAACTTGAAGGGGTCAGCTGGGAAGTCTGCTAGCCTATGTAAATATGTAAATCTAGCCAGTTGCCCGTTGCCGTGTAGCGAGATCTAAAAAAGGAGACCAAAAAATTAATAAAGTATCCATATAAATCCAGTAGTGTTGGAAACCACTTCGAATCTTCCATACTTTTTATTATTAAAAGAATCAGTACCAGCCCGTCAGCCCGAGGCCCAGGCCCCAGGCCCCAGGCCCGGCCCCACTACTATCATCTATATCATCGATTCATCAGGTTGGCCCGTCACATATATTTATTTTTGTTCAAGCTGGTAAGTGGTAGCCTGTGGGTATTTTTTGTTTTTTTTTAACAAAATAATACTTTGTACTGTACAGCATAGCCTCCTAAATTGTACATAAATACAGTATGTACCGTGGCCCTCTGAATTATACATATGTACAGTCATACCTATTAATATGTCCACCTCTTTATATGTCCAATTTCTATTTTGGCCAGCCCCCTATATATGAGTCAGGTCTTTTTAGGCCGGTCCTGCAGCCTGCTCTTGGAGGTTTCTCAGCTTGACGGTAGCTTTATCTGTAATACATACACTAGAGTACGTACTACAATAGATCCGGATGGGAGACACTTTTAGTGGTGAACTCTGTTGTGCGAAAGGATGCACTACAACGCACCCAGTGGGTGGTGTACACAAGTGTGCTCGTTGCGATCGAGGTATGCATGCCTTTTGTGGCGTGTATCTTGGTGAGGGGCATGGCTCAAATTCAATCGGTTACTGCCTGTCTACAGATAAATGCCAGCCACCGAATGACATGTGGGAGTCCGGTTTCAATAATAACAGACAGACAGAGCCAGACGAATTGACACTAAACGCACCTACAACGAGTGAACCAGGCGGATCGACACCACAGTCTACGCCCAAGCAGGACATATCGTCTGGTATGAAAGGAGTATCTAGTATGATAATAGATAAGCTCACTGTTGGTAAGAAGAAGACAACATATAAACAGAGTGTATTATCAAACAAGGTGAGCTCCAATACAACAAAAAGAATCAATCTAACAAACGAAGATGAAGGTGTTTTCGTGCGTACAATCTAGAAAGCGGAATATAGCTTAGACCTATCATGGAAAGACAACTATCGTAAGGATTTAGTGAAGGAGGCCGTGCGGGTAGCGCATGCATCATTCGGCGTCAGTATCAAAACAATAAGAAGGTTCATGGAGTCTGGAGATAAGATATTCAGTCACTCTTATGAGGTACATGCAAAAAAGAAATATCGAGAAAGGTGAGGAACACATCACGAGCTCGAGAAGCGTTTGATTGAGTTGGTCGGTAAGGTCAGAGAAGCTGGTTTTAGTGTAAGTCAGGGCTTGATCGTCACGGAAGGGAAGGAGTATTTAATGAGAGCGCCTAGAATACCTCCTGGTGTGACCCATACTCCCATAGGTTGGACCCCGACCCTGTTGGTATGAAACTGACCCAGACTTGTCTTACGTCTTTATATGTCCAAATATTTGCCAATCCCGAGAACTGGACATATAAAGAGGTATGACTGTACATATCTTTTTTACATATACAAAAAGTACTGTTTTATTTTTTATAAAAAAATAGAATCAGTTCCAGCCTTCCAGGCTCCTGTCTCCAGCTGATAAGTGTCACTACATTTATCTATTCGCCGACGCCCAACAGCCCGCACCTCAGTCGCAGCGGCCAAGTTTCATTACTGACCACGGGCACGGGACACGGGGCGCGCGCACGACACCTGCATCTCAGCATCTTACATCATGATGACTACAAAATTTAAGCACCATTCCAGAGCAAGTCTGAACTTGCCAATGGATGAGTCACCAAATCATACACCATTACCATAGCAATGATTATGCTACCAGGGTTTTGAGTTTTTGGGCTTTAGGAAACCAAATAAAATTCTGTAGAATTTTTAGGAGGCTATGAAAAAGCTCATTGAGCCTCTCCTTCTCCGGCTGGGAACGGATACAAGAGAGATATATGTAAATATAAATAGATCTATGAAATTCTTTTATTCTTAGGATACTACATTTTTGATATCTCGAAACGATGTGTACACGTATGCGTAAACCGGTTATGTCTATATCATAGCAAGGTAAAAACGGCGACCAAGCTTCTCAATCTGTAATAGTGTATGACAATTCAGTGCATCAAATTTTCTTGACACAGGAAAACGAACATATGGTTTCGGAAATAAAATTAAACAGTCAAAATACTTCGGGCACTTGTATATTTACATAAAGTTGGTTGTAAAATCTGTACACTGGCCAAGGTTTTTCGCGATACAAATATATGCTGACGTTCTAATTTCAATTCAAATGTAAATATTCCTGCATAGTCGCTTTAAAGCATCGCAACATCGACTCCATAGCTTTCTGGCCGTATCGTTTAATATATTTAGAATGACGATTGTATCAGTTCAGAAATTCTTGCACTTTATGACTCCATACTCGATCCAAAACACATGGTGGTATCAAATGGCCACGCTCGCCAAAATCTTTGCCGATTTAAATAATAGCATAAAACTCTAGTAAACACGCGTACTTTCGCGTTATTTTATTTTCTTTGTTTGTGCATACTATGCACTTTGAATGCATCCCGACTGACAGGACAACAGGTTTTCCCTTTCAGCGAAGATCATTTCAAATATATACGTGCCATCCACCAGAGTGGTCACTCAAAAGTATATCTAGTCTAAATACAAATGAAGGCGACAGTGATACCATGTCGTAATTGTTTGCGTGTAGCAGAAATATTGGGAAAGGATGGGTGGATGGGCGGTTGGCGGGGTGAGAGAGGAGGGGGAATGCAAGTACTGTTCAATTTAAATCTGGTCAAGTGTCGGAATCAAACTCGTCCGGTGTCAACCACCTACGCACTTTCGACTCCAGAAAAATCATATCTATTTGTTTAGCGAACTAACTCACACAATCCACTGGTCAGCAGAGACTATGTACATTATAATCCCCCGAAAAACTTCGATAGGGAAGCGTACCGCTGATCGCTGCATGGAGAGAAGACAGGTTTCGAACTGATGAGGAAGCTGAGAGTGGTGCGAGTAGTATACGATATTTCGCAACTTAGGGGTTCGTATTATGGGACGAAAGGTTATAGACTATCGAGAAAACACTACGTTCTGCGGTTCATAGATAGAAAAAACAATTGTGTATCGTGCATAAGGAAAGCTCGATATGGCAGGCAACCGTTAATACAGGATGCGAGTCATTGAGAAGTCGATTATAAAAGTATACAAGCATCATCAATATTAAGTAGGAACTTACTTTGATCGATGAACCTTCAGCACCTCACCGTAACGAGCTGCATTTACGACATCCTTAGTGGTGAGACTATTCGCTATCTGATGTAGCTGCGTGTAAAGCATCATCCATTGCATATAAACTATGCAGAAAACAGGTAGAATGAAAACAGGGTTAGTCAAAGTATTACACAAACACATGCTAAAAACTGAATAATCAAGAATGCGGAGTGAGTATAAAGGCGGAACACGGTAACAAAATCACTAAATATGTTGCGAACATACCTGCGCCTAATGCTACCGGCACAAACCACGTGGCCAACGGATGATGCTCATTCACCTCAAAAAGGCCTCCGCATATTCCCAGCTCCATTCCTGTGTACATCCTCAGCACATACACCACATACGAGACCACATACAAGACTCCCAAAAGACCCCCAAACAACAGAAAGTAGCAGAACACTACGTGGTTATGTCCGCCAATATCGGTGTTTAACCATGCGCAATGGTGGTCAAATTCAGGAACACACACATCGCAATCCGCACAATGAGTGGTGCCAGACTTCGGGTCCTTCATCACCTCGCACGTGACACAGAACCTGTCGTACTTGTCCTCAACGGTTTCTGCCTTGGCGGGTTCCACCATCATCTCATCACTGTTATCACTGGTACAATCGGCATCGCTCGAATTGCTATCCGCGTCTAGATTGATAGTGGAGTGCCCGTCATTGATCAACTGCACCCCGATGTTTGCTTGGCAGCTCTTGCTCTTGCTTGCGGAGCGGTCTCTTGTGAGGACCGGGTAAATGTCTAGTACCTGGTTGGCAATGACACCCTTAGGTAGCAACTCGTCTTGGCAGGAGGAGGGCAGGGGTGAACGTGTCACGCACGTGTAGAGACACCCGACGTATACTACATAAACCACCTGTTAATTGTGTGGGACGAATGATGAGAAAAGGATATATATATGTATATACATATGCCTAACGAAAACGAAGATATAAATATAAGACTAAAGGTGTATACGTACACTACATACACATTCCGTGAACGCCAACCAACGAATATACGATCCTATCAATGACCAGAATACCAAAAAAAAAATTGGTTCGAGAATATCACTTCCAGTGTGTTCGAACATCGCATACACCATCTGTAAGCGCTAATCAAAAGAGAAATTAATAGTAACCAGAATAAAACTACAGTGTGCACACACTATATACACCTGAAGACAAACACACACAACGAGCGAGTATACATGTTGTACTTGATGTGATAGCATAGGCAATGTGATCTAGAGGACCGCAGTATTGAACGACTTGAGATGCAGCTTGCACCACACACTTTCTTGTATTTACACAGTGGACGGGACTGAAACTATCTACTGTTTTCACGTACACCTGTGTCACGTCAACACTTAGATGGATTTACTACGTATACCACCAAAAAGAACGCATATGAAAATCGCATGCATCCACTGTCAACTTTGTTGCATATATGTGCAGCTCTGAACCTTGACTTTTAAATATAGGCATACGGCGGGAGTGTATCACATCCCTCGTACTCGCACAGCGAGTGGGATCGAATTGGCAAACAATATAGAATGCCGATCGCCTTGCTGTATATTATTAATTTTGCACAAGTACAGACTCCTGGCGAGTAACAGAATCTGGAACACAAACATACCACGACGATGGTGCTCAGAAGGCTGTCTTGAAAGGTTAACACAGGTAGTAACGTGCCTCCTAATGCGAGACCAGCAAGGCCCACGAGTGTGGTGACGGTTCGCAGTAGCGCAGCATTCGAGCCGCACGGCCGGTTATATGGCTGTACGAGTTTGTAGCCTATCCCCAGTATAGTTAGAACTGCAGATGAAAATGTGGATATTTAAATACCAAGTTTTGTTCTCGGAATTGAACTCTTTCTGAAGTCGATGTAAACTAAGAATATTTAGCGGAGAAAGAACAAAAATATTTATGATTTTGTATAGAAATACACATGCAAGAAAGAAGTACGAGATTAAATATACATGGATACACAGCAACCGGCATCTCCATGTATATTTGAGTAGCACAGAACGATACCACCGAAAGTAAAAAACCAAAGGGTGTACTAATTCAAATTCAAAATGAACGAACTTGAACAATCCAAACTCATACTCAAACGGACAATGGAAATGAAATTCGTATCGAAACTAACACAAAACTTACCAGCCGGCACTCTCAAGTATATATTTGTGTAACATAGAACGGCCGACGCAATCAACAAGGTCATGATAGGATAGAAATTCAAACAGGTCTTCTCCCGGGATGATGGAAGCGTTTGGGTTGAGATTTGGCTTTCATCGCTGCAATATTCGGCGGCATTTAATACATTGGTTGTGATAGCTTTATTCATCTCCTTTGTGACGGACTCCTGTAAGATTTAAAACACACACGTGACAGATAGAAGTGATTAGATTTAAGAATTGGCCCATTGTTGGGCATATCAAGAAATTGCAAGGCTATGGATACTCCACGATGCGAAACGCAACTCGAAAGCTCTCAAAAAGGATCACTGCACTTCAACACCTTACCTACCAGCAGATCCGTATATAGCTATACTCAGCACACACACCAACAGGAAACAGAAAACCTGTTTGATGATGAACGGTTGTTGAACATTCCCTCAGGTGCCTCAATTTGCCTCCGCAACAAACACTTCACAGCCCAATGGCTTACTTGTGTGTATACATACACACATACACCCAACGCAAGTCAAACCCTTGTCTATTCGCCGACGTACATATCCGGATAGCTTCCTCGTGTATTGACTACACGTCCATGCCCAAAGTTAGTCACGTACCTGTTTATTCACCCACACATGTGGATCCTTCCCGGCCGTGTCGCAGCTGCTAAGTAAGCCCAAGTCTTCCCTCAACAAAACCCGGCACACATCCGGATAGCAGTGATACGCGGCTATGTGCAGCGCTGTGCGTCCGTCGCTGGTCTTGGCATTGACATGCACACGCTCGTGTCGTAAGAGGTACCGAACTGTCAGCACGTGGCCCATTTCCGCGGCACAGTGCAGCAGTGTACGCCCGTTGCGGTCGAGGTCGTGGAAGGGGTGGTTGTGTTCTGTGTGCAGGTAGTGCATCACTTTGACCTGGAATAAGGCGTTGGTTTATAACGATTGTGGGTGCAGAAATGATGAGTATCGCAACTGTGTGGTTTCAGATAAGCAAGAGGTTTGGGATGGGCCCTTTTGAGCTTGATTGCACATACGAGAGTTGCAGACGCACAGAGGAAATTATCGGTCTTGTTTTATTGTGACAAGTTCCAATTTAAATTTGTATATGTGCTTCGTACACGACTCAAGCGAAAAGTGACGCGACTAAATTTTTTTTTTTTAATGTTTATTGTTCAAACACATGCAGACAGACTACTGCAGCCAACAAGAGGATTCGAAAAAGATACATTACATACAATCATGACAAGCCCAACGACTTATACAGAAACACTTTTTCCTTGGTGCTGCGGTTAAGTGATATTTAAACGAGAACGTGAAGTGGAACATCACGCGTACAACTACAGCTTACATATATGGAGTTCGATTATAAAGTTAAGTGATAATAGTATTGAATGATCATTGTGAATTTACCGGCACGCAAGCTTTCATTTTGAATCGTTTGCTTGCTGCATAATTCATATTTACGATACGATGCATACGTACGTGTATATAAAATGTAGCTAAACCTCTTTAGTACCTTCAAATACATGCGATCTGGGTCTCAATATGATTGTACGTACGTATTTATCTAGGTTTGTATTCTGTCTGCTACAGAATTATCTATTATACGTGCCAAAGCACTCATGACAATGTGTTCCATCTCGTGCATATCAATCAATATAGCAGGAGGTACAACTAAACCGAGTGTATGACCAGTTCCAGGTATATATAACTAGGCAAATGAATCATCTCAACTACAAATGAAATTTTATGTATTGGCCTGGTCTATAGTTATGTCCAACACTGACACGCTTGCGTGTTTGCAAACATATTATCATTGAGACCCCTGTGAATAATATGCATCAGATACATCAACTAACTCAATATACACAATGATTCGCGCTACGTTCCAACAAAAGTAAACGCCTGGTATATTGGCAAACGATCCTACCATTACAATTGCTATTTAGGAATACATTGCGATTAACTTCTACATCATACAACAGTAGTCCTAGAAAACTCACCTGTCCCCGCAGCGCCGCATGCATCATGGGTGTCATGCCCCTCACATCGGCGACTCTCAACAAATCCATACCCGCATACTTACTACTATAGTCCCACTTGATGTAGTTATTCAACATGCCCATCATATCTATCCTCCCTATCTGGCTGAGCACGTGAAAAACACCCTCTCCCGCGTTGTTACACATCGACATGTCCGCACCGTTGCCTAGTAACAACCGGGCCAGTTGTAGATTGCCGCTAACACACGCATACAGCAGTGGCGTCTGGCCATGCCATCCCTTCTTGTTCACACTGGGTGGTGCTCCTGAAAGAATCTCTCTATGAATGTGTGCTTCTACCAACGTACAAGCATCTGGCTTGCGGATCAGATCGACTATATCCGTAGTGGGAGGTGAAGGTGTAGAGTGTGTTCTCTGAGCAAGTGTGTGTGTGTGTGACCCGTGAGTGTGCACATGTCCGTGATTGGATCCGTGGTCTCCCTTCGAAGAAATAGAAACACTTTGCTTACGCCCAAAGTGATGTGTGGCATTGTTATTCTGGTGGTTCCTGGGCGATTGTGAGCGTAGAGCATGGTGTGCGACGTCTGCGTGAGACGCTACTGAGGTTGTATGGCTCATATTCTTGTGACTTTGCGACTGCTTCTGATCTGCAAATGACAGCGGATTCCTCAGCAAGGTTAACCCCAGCCCAGGTACCACGGGCAGAGTGTGCCTATGTTCAAGTTCCCTAGCCATTGTATGTTGCTCTAAATAGAGGGATCAATTCAATACAACGGCTGACACACCCCACAGGGCCAGATCTACTATCTATATCGAGGCATATATATATATATATATATATATACAAATGTATATATATATATATATGTATATATATGTATATATATATGTATATATATATATATATATATATATATATATATATATATATATATATATATATATATATATATATATATATATATGTATATATATATGTATATATATATATATATATATATATATATAAATATCTTAAGGATTTATATATTTATTTTTGTAGACATGTACGTACAACCGCGAAGCAGATGTGTATATGCATGTAATTATATATGTATACATGTATGTATGTAACTATGTATTTATTGTATACAGGATTGTCCAAACTTTGCCACAAGAATACGTACGTACGTACTTTGGCTTTGCGTACTTTCAACTTTTATGCATTTTTTATCATTTTGTGCGAACTTTTTAAATTTTTCTAAAACATAAAAATCTCAGAATGAGCACTTTTCACTCTTTTTTTTAGCCTTTTCTCGTGCAGACGACTTTTGGGGACAGATTATTAGATGTGATGTTGCTTTATTTAGTTTGTACCCTATCCACATTTGAATTAATGGCCATGCTTTAGCTTTATACTAACTTCTATTGGGGGAACGATGGACATCGTCCATAGCAAATTAGCAATCAGGACAAACTGTACTATGTACTGTGAAAGACTGAATTGGATTGTAGACTGTGAGTGTGGACTGTGGAGTATAGACTGTGGAACTGTCGACTGTGGCAGTGTGGAGTGTGGAGCTATGTATGTGCCTGGGTGCCGGCCCGCCGGGTGGTCACTGGTCACACTCCTGGGTCAGATTGTCGGCGTCAGACTCTCAGAGGCCTGCAGTCCAAGCCGTCTCTAGTAGGCTCCAGAGCCCAGGCCCGCCTCCAGCCTCCGCCCTGTGCAGGCTGCGAGGGCGTTGAAAAGTTTGGACTTCATCAGTCGTGCGGGCTCGTGTAGAATGTATTTTGATATCCCTGTGGGCTGCGGCCTGTGCTCATTTGACGATATTTATTTTAAATCACATGATCCCACCCATTGCGTGTTGCACGGTCGGACGAAGGACGGTTTTGCCTATCATCTACTGATGTAGGTTGGTCCGTCACAGGCATAAATATAGTCCTGTATTGACGGGTACGACGTGACACAGCCTACTAGAGAGAGTTGCGTTCAAAACTTTTATAATCGTAGAAGCTGTGAAATGGCGATTGCTTTCTGTCATACTTCTTGGCTATGCAGTATATCGTCGGCGCTTGATAAGGTCTCGTCTACTCTTTTCGTAAGTCCATGTGCTTTCATATTAGCTTTTATTATACGCTGTAGTACACATGGCATCCTCGTCCATCACTCTCACGTCTACCAGTATAGCGATTGATAAAGCTTAAACTTTTTTACCTCGGGGCATTCAACATAAAGTTTACTAAACCTGCAGTTTACTAAACCTGATGTGAGGTGCTTAAAGCTCTCAAGAATGAAAAACATCGAATTGTGTTTATTTTGATGATAAACAAAAGTCACGTGAGCGGTATTTCAACACTTAATACTGTCTGAGAGTACACGGAGCGGGTTTTCACAAAGCGTATAAATTGCCTGCCTTCTCGTTGCAAAGCAACAGATTGTGTGCTCTGTGTTATGTATTTATTGATATTCCACTTGAACTAGGAAAGTTGATGTGCGTCACCCGATGGTTTGTAAGCTCCCCGTACAGTATCTGGTAAAAGAAAATAAAAGTGCATATAATCTCCGCGTATAGTATCTTGTCAGCGAAAATTATGTAAACATGACCCTTATTCCCTCCTTGATCCTGCAGAATAGGACCTATGTTCGACTTTGAAGACACATTCCAACAACTAAATACCACTTGATACTTGACTACTAAAATCTAGTGTGTACCGATAAACGAAACGTCTCGCGATAATGAGAGTGAAGAATCATCATTACTTAGAAAGTGTGATGCGAATATTTTAATGGCAAAATGTTATGAGTACAATGAAGCCTTGTCCGATCGACATATATATTTGGATATGTTTATTTATTTATTACTTAGCGACCGACGCTTCATAATCTTTCATAATCTTAACGGCCTCCGCAACCTTGGGCAGAGCCTGGATTCGTTCATGGTGCTTGATTAATGCTTCAGGAATTTCGGTGTTCAAACCGATGAAGTATGACCAAGACGTGATCACAGATGCATAGATATCCGCAATCGTGAAAGTGTTCCCAACCATGTATTCATTCTTGCCGCCCTCCAGGTCTGCATGAGTATGTGGAGTGGTTCGCTTTGTGATATTGTATACATTTTTCAGCCTATGTCACGAGTCCACTATTGTTGGGCTCATATAAAACTTATGCCCCTATATTTGATTATGAAACATATATATATATATACATATGTATATATATATATATTATAGGTTCTATATATATATATATATATATATATATATCTGTGAAAATATAAATATATAAATATATATATATTTATATCTATATACATATATATGTACATTTATGATAAATATAATTATATATAAATAAAAATATATAATATATATATATATATATATATATATGTATGTGTGTGTATGTGTGTGTTTGATTGCGTATTCATAAAGCATTGATGCCAATACAAATGTATATATGCGCATATAAAATATATTCATACACGTTACAGTTATGCATACATGATTGTGCACACCTATATCTACCTGTATTTCTATTTTCACCTATGTATACCTGTATTCTACTGTATATTTGCAACATAAATAAAAAATCTATATACTGTTCATAAAATATCTTGTATATATGTTTGATTATGAAACATATATATATATATATATATTATATACATATATATATACATATATATATGCATATATATATATATATATATATACTTTATAGTATAAATATATATATAATTATATATATATATATATATATATATATGTGTGTGTGTGTATGTGTGTGTTTGATTGCGTATCCATAAAGCATTGATGATAAATTCATGAAGCATTGATGGAAATACAAATGTATATATGCGCATACACATATATACTTATTCGTACACGTTACAGTTATGCAAAGAAATACATACATGATTGTGTACACCTATATCTACCTGTATATCTATTTTCACCCCTGTATACCTGTATATTACTGTATATTTGCAACATAAATGATACTGTTCATAATACATCTTGTATATACATATATATACGTCAATACAGGTTGTCATATACCCCAGCTTCTTATCTTCACAATCAACCATCAAGTACTGTCGGACGAAGGCACTTATATATTTTCATGTGTCATGAAATACAACCTCACCAAGCATGTATTTCTCAATTACAGTCCTTATCAGACAAGACTTATATTTTTCAAATCAAAGACAATTCAAACTTACAAAAATCGATGAAGAAGTTGGCTTGTTTCGCTAAGTTGGCCACAGCCTTCTCCCGAGCTGCGCCCTCTGGTTTCCCGAAGAACGCCCCAACTCCCTTGTGCCATTCTGAGGCCAGGAACCCTAGTGCGTTCATAGTGGCTGTCTCATCTTCTCCCAGAAGTCCTCCGTTCTTACCAATGTAGTATAGCGTGCCCACGTTCTCGTTCAGGTTCTTTTTTCCATCTTCGAATGTTATAACCGGCACGTTTCCCTTAGGGTTGATCTCGAAATAGTCCTCTCCTGTCGCAGCCAGCTTGTGTGTTTGGATGTTTACCAGTACATTCTCGTCGAATTTAACTCTGTGCACAGATAATATGTTAACAATACAGCGTTACAAATGGAGTAGTCGCAAGTAGAATACAGCCACGTATTCCGTAGACAAAGGTGCAGTACAGATTATACAAGGGCGAAATATACTGGGGCAAAATATTTAACAAAACAAATCGACCATTGAGTGTGTGCACATGACTTTGCGCACAGGCCTATTGAACCTAGTGAAAATGAACATACCCTCCAACATGGGCTGCGATGTAGTTCGCACCTCCACATGATAAGGTTGAGTAGTATAGCTTAGGCATATTGTACGTCTGCAGTTTGGGTATGATGGTTCCAAAGTAGATATGCTCAATCAGTTCAGCTTGTGCTACCTTTTTATAGCAGATTATCAAGAAGTCAGTGTAAAATTTACAAAACCGTCCTTCTGGAAAAGAAATAGGGAAACTGGAAACAGGCCTGTCTGTAGAGAGCGGCTGAGCCTTGGAATATCGTATCAGCCCATAGTCCCATACTCCCCAAAGGGCCCTTCACGAGAGAATGTAAACAAAAAAAAGAAGGGTATTGTGCGTACACAACACATTCATACATACAACAAAATATAAACAACCCTAATATAACCCTAATATAACTCTAATATGGTTTGTACACCTAGTGACCTAGTCAATTAGACTATTTTCACCCAATCGAAAGTTAATAAGAATTCATGTTATTTCATTCGCTTATGATATTGCATCCGGTAGTTTGTATCAGCTCATAGTCTCATATGTATTTAATTACTATTTATTTATAAATACTGTGTATCATTTTTTTTAAACATATCCATAGGCCCATGAACGTACATTTTTTTTAAAACAAACAAACCAATTTAAAAAAACGTTAAATACACACGAAAAAACCCCCCCCAAAAATATGCGATAGCCTTTGTAAATATTTTAAAAATAACCTCTTTTTGATTTTAAAATTTGTTCGTTTTTTTTTTAAACAATTATTTCTTTTTTGTTGAAAACAAAACAAAACAAATAAAACCAATCAAGAAGCAAATGGACATGGATGCAAGCCAAGCTGTCCCACATAACTTGACACAAGACACAAGGACTGTTTTACAGTTTAATTTTATTTAACAAAAAGGAAAAATGTATTTCGAAATAGGAACATGTCTGATTGTCCGGCTGTCCGCTTGAATAGGTATATATTGCTTTTTGTATTTACAAAATGATGATGATTAGGTGCACATCAAGCAACAATCAACACAGCAACAGGCCATCGGGGAGCAAGGGTTCAGGAAAATGTCAAAATAAATGCATATATAGCCTCCATTTTTTCTTCTTCTACAAATATAAAGAACTTTCACCACGATTTATCTATTTTATATAAATATATAATATGTAAATAAATTTTCATAGCCTTCTATAAAATTGAACAAAATTTAAAAAAAAACATACTGTACTGTACAGTGTACACACTATTTAGTATTTCCACCGTAAATAAATACATACTATTTACACACTGTACAGTAATTATATATATATATATATATATATATATATATATATATATATATATATATATATATATATATTTATATTTTTAAAAACAAGTAACAACTGGGGGTTTTTGTTTTTAAAAATAGACTAGAAAAACTATTCATATGTATACATAAATACTATGCCACAATAATTATGGCCCCGTAGTCTGTAGTGTATCTACTAGAAATTGTCGGTGGATAAAAATGGATGTCATGGAAGAAAAAATCATTTCTGAGCGACAATTCCAGAGATGGTAAATATGTACTAAATATGTACATATTTTTCAGTCCTGCCGCCGAATTTGAGTGAAATTTCAAGCGGAAAGTTCACTGACAAAATATTTTTTAAAATAAAATAATGAAAGCTTTTTGTTTATACGCTCGAAGTTTCAAAGTTGGGCTGTTGGACTTTGTAAATTTGTGCTATGTAAACACCCTCTGAGAAAACATAGACTGCTACTACAGATAGTGAAGCGGGTGTGCCCTGCAACGTTGACAGTTGAGGAGATGTGATAAAGTGTCAAGACGCGTTAGCCTGCAACACGTGGAAATGTTCTTTGCAGCCTATAACATTTTACCTATCAACTGGAATGTACGTATGCCTTCTCAGATTTGTACTGAAGCCTCTTCATGTGCACCTGTTTTATCGACGTGGACGCGGTAGACGAAGAGTGATGGGTCCTCGAAATTTCTATCTGACAGTACAAAAACAAATTCTCTCGCATATCAGATTTTAAAAAGTGTGCAATCTGAAATCTCGCAGATCAGAATTTGTGTTTGAACTGAATTCTCGCACACGACACGAAATTATGTAAAAGCGATGGATACTGTATTTATAATGCGATACGCGGGGTATATTCACTCACCGTTAAACTATTCCTAAAGAGTTAGTCTGGCTTCTAGAGCTATGATATATCCATTGTCGGCGACGTAAAGCAAACTAATGCGCACGAACGATTGCCTGTATTTTACAAGATTTCATTGTGTTCTAAAATCCATTGGGGTGTAAGAAGTTACACATGTTACACATATGTAAGTAAGGAAGCCGCATGATTTTTTTTACTCCAATACTTCAGTCTCGCTACGCTGCCTCAATAGATGACTTCGATTCGTCGCGACTACTACTTGATACTTGAAGGCTCCAAAGGATTGCTCTGGACTAAGAAGCACCTAAAGTGATATTACGGTGAAGTAGTGTATCAAACCTCGCTCCAATTTCATATGTAGTATATACATGAATTTATTTTTGTGTCATTCTAATGTTGTCCCTGTCTCTGCCTGGGGGCACTGCGCAATACATTGTCCACGCGGAGAATCATCTCTGCAGCTTCTGTCGCACTCATTAAGATCTGTTGTTTCGCTTTAAATGATTCCGTAACACCAAGTTTCTTCACGTCATCGATCTTTCCTTCATACATATCTATGGCCATACAGGAGAGGAGAAGACCAGAATGAGCACGCAAGCAAATATGGAGTATAGACATCAACCTGTTCACTTGGATACGCGTACACAGGGTCGAATAATCACACAAAGAATTCGTACAGGTATATCCAGTGTAGCTACGCTCAATTCTGAGATAAAAGGGAAGCATACACCTGCTGCAAAATAACATCAGGTCCTTAAAACGAAATGACAGAATTTTGTTACTAGCTTCCGTGAAATTATTGCGGCATCGAAGTAGACATTGAAATAACTCCCTCGATATACGAGCCGTACGAACATCTGACCCCGTAGGCAACGGGCGCAAAGCAAAAAACGATACAATGGTCCCGACGAACACACTCCACCATTGTGACGTAAGTTTGCGAGGAAAAACAAAGTGCGTCCATAGCAATATCACAAATACACTCAAGACTACTAAAGCAGCTATGACTGACTGACTCGCGCAACATTATAGCACAAAAGAATTCATACTACGCGATATTACATACAAGCTCATAGTACGGCAGCACATACCTGCAGATATACACTACAGGAGCAGATACATACAGAATTACACTACAGCAGTAGATACATACTTAAGCCAGCGGTCTTTTGTCCAGCAGTGTGCGCGGCACGTAATTGGGCGACGAGCTCCACGCTGTCATAACCGGCGTTATCGGCGATGATGGTAGGTAGCTGTCGCAGAGCACGTGCAAACGATTCAATTGCGATAGACTCCTTTCCTGGAGTGGCTGCGGCTAGCTTCTCCACTGCGTTTGCCATGGCCATCTCCGAACAGCCTTATGTGGTATGGTCGAGTGAAAAATGGTGAGTATGTGCCTTTTTCCCCGCATGGAATGATTATGGTGAACTATAAGCGTGATCTACAGGCCCATATATATGATGTATACATATTTCATACAAAAAGGTGTGGCTATTTGAAACATTCATGAGAGACGACTGGTATAAGAACGACATACGATCAGAAACCCCAGAACTAAAACCGCCGATCGAGCTGTACGCTATTGCAAACATGGTGAAGCTCAGACACGTGGAATACTATACATAACATTCCGCAAGTATATTCGTGGCACATGCACACAGATTCGTGCACAGCGCACTGTTGTCTCTTATCCAGAATATGAGTACAAATCAACGCTCTTTACACATGCATAAATGATGTATATATAGCATCTACGGTGTACCGAGTTGTTGCGGGAAATATGCAACATAGATATCCATAAATAATGTATAAGTTGTTGTTACTTCGCTTCCGTAAAATTGAGCGATAGCAAAGTAGACATTGAAACAACTCCCTTGATCTACGAACCGTACGAACATCCCAACCCACCAGTTATGGGCGCGATGCAAAAAACGATTCGATGAAACTTGTCTGTGATACAAGCTATGGTTGCATGATCCCACGCAAATCAACATCTACCTTATGTCCTCGTCGTATCGGCACATTCAAAGAAACCATAAGCTAAACAATACAGGATTTAAGGTGAACGATCATCGTACACCAAATACGATCGTAGAATTAGATCGGTGTACAGACACAAAGTGCTGTGCGGTTCGCCGCATCAATAAAGCAATCATGTGATAATCTGGCAACAGAATTCAACACATGATGTGTATAAATAGATGTCTCACCGCCTCCAAGTCCATGGAACTTCCGATTTCTTTTTCTTTTTCAAATCTATACAGCGTATACACATCCAAACATATATCTACCTACCTCCACCGTACACGATCTTGGGCTCGGCAACGGTTTGTGAAAGCACACACAGCGCATCGTGTAGAGACCTGTCACACTCGTCCAGAATCTGTTTGGTTGCGCCTCTGATGACAATCGTGCAGGCCTCCCCCAGGGCTACGCCGGAGAAGTGCAGGAGTCTGTCCTCGCCAATAATAATCTCTTCAATCAAATCACATTGTCCTAGATTCACCAGCTCTGGGTGGTCAAAGGTCGATACAATCTCCCCACCAGTCACCAGTGCCAACCGCTCGACGCCCTCAAAGTCGGCCAACTCCACAGCCATAATACCCGCGTCCGCGAACAGTTGCTCAGGGTAGTTGTAGATAATATTACGGTTGATAAAGCAGTTGATGCCATGTGCGACAATCTTATCTACCTTAGCCTTCATTTTTTCCTTCTCGGCCACTTCGATCTCTGCTACCTTGGCTGTGGCGTCGACGCGCACCTTGGCACCAAAGACCTGGTGAGAAGCACAATTGTGTATTGTTAGACAGATACTAAAAATGTGCACAGGGAAATATATCTGGAAATGTGTACAAGACGGTTGATCATCGAGTATATAAAAAGTGCATCTTTGCGATAGTCTAATGGGAATGCTTAGGTGACATCCGACAAGGTATGAGTGGCGACTGTTCATCTTCAACATATACATCAGGAATCCCGAGACTATAGTCGCGTATTGTGAACTACACTGACATTTACACGCTTAGCATGCACTGCAATGCATTTTTTCGGTATACCATCACATACACTCTAAAACCTGCTACATATATATAAGTCCAACACACTCCATCCAAACTGGACGAAGTGCTATCATACACAACACACACCTTGATTTTATCTGTATCCATAGGTGTGTTAGCCACCATAATTTTTGCGTTCTCAATACGTTTGGGTTGGTTGACACCGATCTTCTTGTCCAGAATGAAGCCCTCATCCAAGTAGGAATCGGCGAGTGAGCCACCCAACTTCTTGATCAAATGAATAGAGTCAATATTTGTATTGCCCTTGAGGCGCATCACGGCGTTCACGGCCAGTGTGGCAAAGTGGTCCTTGTCCTGAAGTTTCATGAGTGTTCGTTGCGATTAGTACTCTGCATATATATGTCTGTATGTTTCCAGAGTGCTTGATGTAGATAGTTGTCAGCATTAGTATGGAAGTATGACTTTTATTCCAGGCTATTCGTTGCACATAGTAATCAATATGAAAGTGTGGCTAAGCAAGGCCAAGGTTTTCGGACTGGAAATGCTTTTGAGTTGGACCATTTTGTACAGCAGTGAAGTTGAGACACTGGATCCAAGTAAATGCAAACCATAACAGCAGAGCACGAAAGAAAAAAACACACACTTGTGATATAAGTATAAATTCACAGTATATGCATGGAACACGCAATTTTGATATGCATATACACGCTCGCGCCTTGTACAGGTATACAGATACGCACCTGGTACACAATCTTTGAACTTAAGGTAGTTCTGGCGATATTCATCAGATCCTCTCGGAAAAGTTCAGTATCTCCACTGTGGTCATCAGAAGACTGTAATAGTGCTTCACGTGCACAGTTCATGGCCTTTCTCCAACCAGCAATAATAGTCTGGGGGTGCATTTTAGTGGCCACTAGTTTCTCTGCTTCGCGCAGCAACTCAGACGCAAGTACCACTACGGAGGTGGTGCCGTCACCTACATCGTCATCCTGTGTCTTTGAGATTTCTGTAATGATAAAGAGATATTGAATAAACGTTAAATATGTTTTGCGGTAGTGACAGCACTCTACAACAGTGTATAGAGAGGGGGGGGGGTTGGCACCTAAAATCGTTCTGTTTGCAGCTAGCCGAGATTGAATAGTCTATTTGTGAGTTGGTGTGGAGCGATTCTAAAATATCACAAGCAAACATATATACACAGAAGAGTGTGTGCCCTTTGGTTGTATACTGCCATGTAACTACTAAAAAAAGGCCACCGACGAACATGTGCTTAAACATTACAAACGAGATGTACTCAGATTTGTACGTAGTGGATCAAATTGCTTGACATTGATACAAGTGACCAACCCTTGTAAACCACGAGCCGGTGTTGGATACTATAGCGTATAATCGAATTAACAGAACATCAACGGGCAGCAATTCTAAGATTGGAGAGGACAAGAATATTCGAATCTTTGTCAGAGCTGGAAAATACAATCCGCAAAAGTAATGGATGTACATCGTTTTCATGTTTCAATGCGGCACTCACGATCTTGAATGCGCAAATGCAAACTTAATTTCATATTTCTACATGCATCCATTATTTCACCCAAAAAAAGACAGCTGCGCACACACATCTACAAGTACTCAAGCAGCGGACGGCAAATAGCTATTTAGAAACACAAATCACCACCTATGTATATTCGTATACAATCTTATTGCTTTCGAGATAAACATACCCACAAGAATCTTGGCAGCTGGGTTATCCAAGCCGATACTCTTCAGGATGGTGGCACCATCATTTGTGACCTGGATTGAACCCTTACTGTCCAATTCTCGTTGTGACTGCAGGATCTTGTCCATACCCTTGGGTCCTAGTGTACTTTTGACAAGGTCACCAATAGCGATAGCGCCAACAAATGATGACATGCGTGCCTCCTCAGACTTCTCCTCGGCAGACCCTTCATTGAAGATGCTTACTGGTTGTAGAACCGACTGGAATACAGAATACAAAGGTGAATATCAATATCAGATAGAAATGCACGTATCGCCTAAATAGACCCGAGATGAAACTCAACAATATGTATATACATACATATACATATATGTGTGTGTTTTCATAGTTGTTTGTTTGGCTTTCTAAAATACAAGCAATATATATATATATATGTGTGTGTGTTTTCATAGTTGTTTGTTTGGCTTTCTAAAATACAAGCTACATTCTGTGCGTGTAGCTGCTAAGTTCGTTGTCGGGTGCCGTCACTCCGAGGCGAGTGGTGATGTGATGTTAGTGAACACGTACTTTTGTGCCAGTACCTGTGCGGGTATGCTACTACCTATTAGATCTGGCTCTATTGAATGTACGCTGTCGGTGTCTTATTAGTAGACCAACCTATAACGGTATGTTTGTACAGGCAACTACGCGTGTGTCTGTGAGTGGTGACCCATCACCACACCTAGCTTGGAATGCAGTGGAGAAAACTGTCACCCTTGCTCGTAATTGGTGTTGGAGAAAGTAGGAATGAAAAGGGCGATTTGGGTGGGAGTAGAAGGGGGAAAAGAATGAGAGACAGTGCACTTCCTATCGCTATTCTATAGTACGACTTTTGAACTGACGACAAGAACATGGAGTAGAACAGATGGACTTTTACACAACCATTTAGTCACTGATGTAGTCATTAAGTGATTTAATCTGTGACACACGATTGTATATTAAAACACCTGGGCGTCCTCCCTGTTCCATAACAATATAGAAATATGTGAACCACTCTGTCATATATATATATATATATAGATATATATATATATAAACATGGATATATGTGTATTTGTGTTTGAAACATATATATATATATATATATATGTGTGTGTGTGTATATGTGTGAGAGTGTATACACTATATTTATAAATATATATACAAATATATACACATATATATAAGCATATATATATATATATATATACTATATATATACTATATATATATATATGCATATATATATATATATATATATATATATGATATAAATATATAAATATATCATGTATGTATATGTATATATATATATGCATGTATATATATATATATATATGTGTGTGTGTGTACATGTATGTATATATATATATGTCTATATATATATATATATGTCTATATATATATACATACATATATATACATATACACACACACACATATATATTTATAATACATATATATATATGTATAAATATGAGCGTGTTTGCCTGTGTGTCTGAGTTTATACATTTATATACATACACATATATATATGCATGCATATGCATGTATATAAATATATTCAAATATATTTATGTATACATCTATAAATATATATTTGTATGATATATATATATATATATATATATGTGCATATATTATTATCAATACTATCATAATAAAAGTATATATATTATATATATATATATATATATATATATATATATATGAGTGTGAGCGTGTTTGTGCGTTTGTGTGTGTGTATTGACATATTGTATATATTGACATATTGTATATATATATATATATATGTGTGTGTGTGTGTGTGTACACATACGTACCTAAACATACACTCACGTATACACATTGACTGGCTACTATCGGTTGTGTACAATAAACAATGTGCAAGTGCTGATTGTACGCTGATTATACGAGAACCCCACTGGTGGTGATGCAAGGTTGACCTCAAAAGCGCAGTCATCACATACACACCATGTTGATGTATTCTACTTCAAAGCCCGTATGTAACGAGCGAATTTGTCTATTGTTTACAACTAAGTACGTGGTGTTATCAATCGTTTATCTAAGCGATGTTGTCACAACTTGACACCATGAAAGGCTACATGTATGGTTTTGAGGTTTTCGAACCTCATGGTGCAATTACCTACAAAATTTGATACTTTTGGCGGCCTTTCAAAACAACTTGGTTTATCGGTAGACGGTAGCCTCTGTCCGTAGGTCTATGATTCGATGGGGTCATTTCTATGTACACTTTGCAGATAGTCAGTTTTTCTTCTGTCTTATGACTCATATCTGACATGGTTTCTGATAATTTCGTCTGGAATGTCGTATACTGTTTTTGATTAGGTACTGAATCATCATGAAAACTCTCTATTGGCTGGATGCTAAAGCGAATTGAGCCTTACTCTATGTACATGAAAAATCAAAAACCGGGACAATCGATAAACAATTTTATTCAAAAAACATAGATACAATTTTTTTAAATGTTCGCAACAGGCCAACTCTCCCAACTGCAGCGGGTATATATTTAACCGATAATCACACATAATAAACACCCTGATGTATTTACATATTGTAAACATTGACACTGTCGTTATCTGTCATGTTTTGTACTGGCTATCATCACATGCAGACTGCAGCAATAGACTACTCTGTGAGAATCTCTCTTTCAGGCTTAAGCATTGTAAGGCGTTGAGTTATAAAGGCTGATTGACATCTTGAGTGAGGTATTTCCATATAACGGACTGACACTAGGTTGATTGAGCTCTCTATTGTGGCTTCCGAGTGTTTATAATCAGTTCACCTGTTAAGTTCTAGTACGAACCTGGTTCGAAGGTGGAAGTTGGTATCCAATCTGTACTTGGATTGATTGATTACGATCACTGAGAAGAAATTTTGTTCAAAAGACTTCTTTTACATATTCATATAGATCATTTTTATAGGTAAACAAACTCCTATTTACACACTTTTTTAGATGCATGCATAGTCTAAGAACACTCTAACC